>NC_134483.1:442221974-442483736 GCF_040206685.1 Ascaphus truei
GGGGAATAAACATTTGGATACTGAAGCAAGGCAAAAAAATATTACTGGACCTCAGTCCAGTTAACCCCTTGCTTCCCAGGTGAGAGTAGAGGGGGGCCAAATGGGGTGTAACCCCTTTAATCCCGGGCCAAATACTCTCTCTCATGACAGAGATGCACAGTGTAGGACAAGGCAACAGCTGGGGGGGGGGGTTCTGGGGTCTGGTGGTGGCAATCAGTGGTAAGTGCATTTGTAGGGGGGTGGAGAGTGTATTTGTGGGGGGAAAGGGTGGAGAGTATTTGTTGGGTGGGGGGTGGAAAGTGTATTTACTGTATGAGGAGTGGTGTGAATTGTATCTGGTGTTTTGCGTAGTGTGTCTTTACCTAGGGCGGTGTAGTGGTGTCTGCATCTGGGGGGTGTCATTTTGTATTGGGGGTTATTGTTTGTGTATTGGGGGGCGTTGTGTGGGAGGGGGAATTGCGTGTGTGTGTGTGTGTGTGCAGGGCCACCAACAGAATTTTTGGGGACCAGGACAGACTTGAAGAATGGGGTCCTTGAAAATGTTACGGCAATCACATTCAGTCTACTTTGCCCCATCATGTCTGTCTCTCTCTCTCTCTCTCTCTCTCTCTCTCTCTCTCTCTCTCTCTCTCTCTCTCTCTCTCTCTCTCTCTCTCTCTCTGTCTCTCTCTCTCTCTTTCTCTCTTTCCATCTTTCCCCTCCTCTCATTCCATCTTTCCCCTCCTCTCATTCCATCTTTCCCCTCCTCTCATTCCATCTTTCCCCTCCTCTCATTCCATCTTTCCCCTCCTCTCATGTTTCTCCCTTCTCCTCCCCAGCTTGTCTCTCTCCTCTGCACCCCCAGCCTGTCTTTGTCTCCTCTACTCTCCCAGCGTGTATTTCTCTCCTCTCCCCCTCAGCGTGTCTTTCTCTCCTCTCCCCCCAGCTTGTCTTTCTCTCCTCTCCCCCCAGCTTGTCTTTTTCTCCTTAACCCCCGTGTGTTTTTCTCTCCTCTCCCAGCGTGTCTTTCTCTCCTCTCCCCCCCAGCGTGTCTTTCTCTCCTCTCCCTCCCAGCGTGTCTTTCTCTCCTCTCCCCCCCAGCATGTCTTTCTCTCCTCTCCCCCCAGCTTGTCTTTCTCTCCTTAACCGCCCCAGCGTGACTTTCTCTCTTCTCCCCGTCAGCGTGTCTTTCTCTCCTCTCTAACCACCCCACCTGTCTCTCTCCACTTCAGCCCATCTCTCTCTCTCTGCTCTCTCCCCACTCTAGCCTATCTCTCTCTCTGTTCTCTCCCTAGCCTGTTTCTCTCTCTGCTCTCCCCCCAGCCTGTCTCTCTCTCTGCTCTCCCCCCACTCTAGCCTATCTCTCTCTCTGTTCTCTCCCTAGCCTGTCTCGCTCTCTCTCTGCTCTCCCCCCAGCCTGTATCTCTCTTTGCTCTCTCCCCACTCTAGCCTGTCTCTCTCTCCCTGCTCTCTCCCCACTCTAGCCTGTCTCTCTCTCTGCTCTCCCCACTCTAGCCCGTCTCTCTCTTTGCTCTCCCCACTCCAGCTTGTCTCTCTCTCTGCTCTCTCCCCACCCCAGCCTGTCTCTTTCTCTCTCTGCTTTCTCCCCACTCTAGCCTTCCTCCTCTCTCTCCTCTCTCTCCCTCTTCTCTTCCCTACCTGTCGCTTGCGCTTTATTTTCATGGCATGTCCCTCAGTATTCTAAAACTATTTTTCAACTGTCATATTTTAAACTTGCTGACAGTGCCTGTAGACTGTAGTCCTTGCTTTTTCTGGAAACTGCAATTTGGCAACTACAGTACAGTACAATAAGTAGCCTTCAAACTATGGCCCAATAAAAAAACAATGGTAACTGTGGTGGAAGCAGGAGCATGGAAGGATTGTATGGACGAGGAAACTAGAGTCCAGGAAGTGGTGATGGATTTGGAGGGGGAAATTATTATTCATTTTTCAAATCTTTCTCTTGGGCGTCACTGTATAAATAGGAGAGGATGACAGCCCAGAGGTTTCAGACAGCTGCAGGTTATTAAAAAATAAAATATTAAGATTTTATTCACATAGTACCAACCATGTAAACAGAGCGTTCCAGATATATTACACAATGCATAATAGATAGGGAATAATACAAAAAGGATGTGTGCAATATCTCAAATATTAACATTAGGAGAAATGAGTCCCTACCCTGAAGAGTTTATAGTCTGTTGTGTTTTGGGAGTTTTATAAAGCAAGGTGAAGAGAGAAATTGCGTTTCCAGTGGGCACATGTGGTCATAGTACCTGACAATAGAAATTCTTCTATGTAAGGATAACTTTCTAGGAACGTCTTGAAGATGGGGAGAGAAGGAACTTAGCAGCTAGTGATGAGACAAGAGGTTTCAATTAGAGAGGAAGGGGCAACTTTATACAGTACAAGGTTTTACCTATTGCAAAATTGTGGGAAATGTTTCCCCCCATAATCTCCCCTTCCATATTCAAACCTTGCTGCCCATCTGGTATTTGTAATTGAGTGAATTTTGCAAGTAATTACATTATTTACAATAATTGTGCCTTTTTTCTGTTTTTATTACACCGAATAATGTGTGTCTAAAGATTAAGCGCATCTTACTTTATTGGTATTCTTTAATCGGGAAGCTTTGCTTACATAAACAATATGCATTTGTTACCATATTGTCCATCTTGAGCATAGAACATTTTAGGTGAATTCCAATTTTATATCCAGGGCCTATATAAATTCCAAAACCCTCTAGTAATTAAGATATACATTTATTGTGAAGTTGGCCGCATCTCATTTGTGATAAGTTGCAAGGGTCATCTTTTTAAATTGCAAGAGTTATGTACACTCTGTTAGCATGAAAGAATGTAAGTGAAAAACATCTATAAAATTATACTGTGCTGAACAAAGACACATAAACTAAAGATGGAAAGGCACAGGTCTTGTTCATCCATGTGATTTAATACCAGCAATAACATTACCTGAAAAATGTTATTTCCATTGTCCACAGCTCTCTGACGTTAGAACATCTAAGGTTAGCGCAGAGCAGGGAAATGAAAACACATGCTGAAAGAAAATAAAGATTAAAAAAAACATCTGTATGTGAGGTACAGTACATAGGTCAGATTGAACCCATACACATCTTTTAAACTGTTTACAACCCAATGAGCAATCACAGAAAAGAATCACTAAGCTACCTTAGCCTATTTAATGGGAAGTTAACCTAAGTTGATACTGTACATTTTAATAATAATGCAATATTCTTTAAAGCAAGTAATGTGATATAAAACACATGACATTATTTGGAATGCCTCTTATTCTGAATACAGTATATGCAAATGAACTGATCATAGCCTAACTGATGATTATCCTAAATTCATTGAGTCTATTTAGGTTAACCTACAGTATACTCCACCTGTGAACACACTTGAGCACACCTCTCCCCATCACTCTTTCTCCCTTTCTCTTCCCTTCTCCTTCTTCGCCTCTCCCTATTTCAGTGTCTGGATGAGAGTAACACCAAGGCCTGAATATGCTAAGCTCAGTTAAATTAGGACTCAATACTAGAAAGACAGAAGTCTATAATTTTTGCGCTAATAATGTGTGTCACCAAAATTGAGAACGGACACTATTTTTCTTCACTTTTTTTTTTTTTGTAACTTAAAGTTTTATTGGGTTTACACAAAATATCCAGATAACATTACATCTCATCTTATTTTTTGAAATCAACAAACAATATCCCAACACAATGATCATACCCCATCAAAATCCCCAGAGGGGGGGTAAAGGAGAGGGGGTGGAGGGTAAGGGGGGGGGAAGGCGGAGTTTTTTTAAAAATCTTTATGGTCCACGTCTTTGAGCTTTTGTCATCTCCTTGCAGCCATCTTGTGCCTTATCTTCTCCCGTGCGGTCTCGGACACCTATTAACGTCACTAGGGTCGGGTTTTCCCTTATCTTCTATGTCCTATTAAACTATGATTCCCTCAGTCCAGGAGAACACATTTATTTCTATCAAAGCATAACTGTGGCAACGTTCATCCCTGGAATATCTGTTTGGGCCCGCCATGGTAGCCAAATTTTTAGAAATTTAGCACCAGTGTCATTGACTAAACTTTTCCACCTGGCAGAAAAACCAAATTCTATTTTGAATTGCAGTAATAGATGGAATTTCATTTTGCTTCCACAATGCTGCGATCTCACATCTCGTTGCTATTGCAAAATGAGCGATTACTTTATTTTTTTACCCTGGCTAAACCCCAACTTGCTCTGTTCAATAGGAAGAGCGACGGGTCCATGGGAATGGTGAGGCCCAATATCCTCTTTAGCCAATCTCTAATCTGCTCCCACAGGGGCACAACTCGAGGGCAAGACCACAGCATACAGTATGTACCAAATCAGCGCGTTCTCTACATTGTTTAGGGCACAATGGTGAGTAACCCGGAATACATTTTTATAATTTTAGTGGGGTGAGGTACCATCTCATTAACACTTATATGCGTTCTCCTTTAAAGTCGAACAAATCGAGCTCTTAGCCACAGCCAAAAAAATCTCCTCCCATTCCTCCTCATCTAATACCTCTCCCAAGTCTGAGTCCCATTGGGACACATACTGTAACCTTCGTGAATACTCAGAGCTCGAAGAACTGGGTTCTTCCTTGTCATTTGATAGGTTATTTCCCTAGTGTCTGTTTCCATAATACAGAGCTTTTCGAAATTTGTCAATGCAGGATGGGGCAGCAATTTGTTGTAGAATGCCCTAATCTGGAGGTTTTGAAAAAATTCTGAATTGGGGATATCTTTATCTGACTTAATTTGCTCAGATGTTTTAATATTGATTCTACCTCCAGATCTTTGAGTCTTAACAACCCTTTTTGTTTCCAAATCGAAAAATACCTACTGTACCATTTGGACCCAGAGCAAATTCAGGGTTGTCAAATAGGGGGGTCATTAAAGAGTGTTTGGTAGTAAGCAAGCACCCAAATTTAGCAGCCTCCCAAACTGATAATGAGCAGGTTATTGAGGAGAGCGGTTCTCGTATGGACACGAGTCCTTTTGGGTAGCCAGATTAGATCATGAAGCTCCAGCGTGGCACACATATCCTTCTCTACTGCCACCCAACGTTTAAGAGCAGGGTCGCAATGCCACTGTGCAATTTGACATAATTGGGCAGCTTTGTAGAATGATAACAAGCAAGGTACCGCTAGCCCCCCTGCTAATGTTGGTCTCTGTAGGATCTTCCTCCTCACTCTTAGGGGCCAATGCAGAAAGCGGCGAGAAGCCCTATCTCGCCAGTTTTTGGCCAAATATGCCTACATCAATTCAGTAAATGGCGAAAAACTGGCGAGATGAGGAAAATCCGCCGGTTTTTTTTGGCGTGAAAAAAATCTCGCAGCGCGGGTGGTGAGATGCAATATCTCGCCAATTTTAAACCCCGCTGTATTCTAGTAGCCCCGATCAGCTGATCGCGGGTATAAAATGGAGAGATTTTCTCAAAATTGCTCCGCCAACAAGAAAGTGGTGCTGAGCTGCGAAAAGGGACATAGAAAAAAAAATTGTCCCTTTTCCTGGCTCAGATTGATGCAGGGGGGCTCTTACACACTGCACCCATCCCTGCTAACCACAATATATATATATATATATATATATATATATATATATATATATATAAAAATATATATACACACTATACACACACATATATACACATACACATATATATATATATATAAATAACTAAATAATACACCAGTAACCCCTTCAGTTTCATATATTTATTGGCATGCACAGCAATGACACTATAGGGCTCGCCATCTCTCTGCCGGATTCCTCTCCCAGATATGCGCACTTTCCTGCATACTGCGAGGGGAATCCGCCAAAAAACATGGAGAGTTTAAAGTATGGAGAATGGCCATTCTCGCAGTTCTCTGCATTGGCCCCTTAGTCTTTTATTATTCCAGATAAACTTTGTTATTAAAGATTGTAACGAAAGTATGTCCTTCCACACTACCGGTACTGGGAAAGTTTGGATAGGTACAGGATGTGGGGAAGTATAGTCATTTTGATACAGTGGATCGTACCTATCCATGAGATATTATATTTGGACCAAGATTGAATATCTCCTCTCAGGGTTTGGAGTTATTTGGGATAGTTTTCTCTATATAGGGCTTTATAGTTCATCGTAATCTGAACTCCCAAATATTTAAGGGCACGAGGCTACCATTTAAAATTAAAATTTCTATCTATTTTTCCACTTCTTTGGGTATATTTATATTTAGGCCTCAGATTTCGATTGTTTCATTTTGAATCCAGATATCTTATTGAATTTCCCCAGAAGACTGAACAAGTTGGGCAGAGAGGTGAGGGGTTTTGATAGTGTTAAGATAATATCATCCGGATATAAAGCCACATTATGATTCTGATCTTTATTTTGGATTCCTGTTACTGCTGCGGCCGAGTTTATTCGAGCATTTGCCCGTTCTCGGCCGCAGCAGTAACCTGGCACGCGCCGGAGGGTGCCGGGCACGCGCCGAAGCCTCGGAGGAGAGGCCCGCCGATCGGGGCTTCCCCCTCTCCTTACCGGGTCCGCCGGGTCCCCCGGAACGTCCCGCCGCCGTCCTAACATCCGCGCGACACCAGGGCTCCCTCGGGGAGCCCTGGGCACGCGTACAGGCGGCACAGGCACCCGATGATGCGTGACCGCGCATCGGTGATGCGCGGCACGCTGAGGGAGTGCGGCTCGCAAGCCGGGACATATCCCGGCTTGCGGAATGAGCCGTACTCGAATTAAGTGTGCCGCCTGTGTATATCCGGATTGTTTATAATTTGGGCTGCTAGTGGCTCCATGCTTAAAGCGAATAGCAGGGGTGAGAGTGGGCAGCCTGTCTTGTGCCACTCTTAATTTGGAAAATATCAGATGGAAAGCCCTGATATGTTACTCTTGCCGCTGGTGTGGAATACAGTGCCTTGATTGCTTTTAATATTCTACCCCCAAAACTGAACGCTCCAAGTGTCGCATTAAGGTATGGCCAATCGATCCTAGCAAAAGCTTTTTCGGCATCTAGACTCCGCACCATAACTTGGATCTTTTTTGTATTAGCTATCTTAATCAGATAAATAATTAATCTGGTGTTGTCCGCCGCCTGCCTATCTCTAATAAATCCCACATGGTCAGGATGAATAAGTCTAGACAGGATAGGGATTAGTTTGTTAGCAAAAATTTTAGAGTACATTTTGATATTTGAGTTTATTAATGAGATTGATCTATAGCTTTTGCAGTATGTGTGATCTTAACTTGTTTGTAGATTAATGAGATAGACGCTTGAAGCATCTGCTCCGCGAATGAAGCACCTGCCATCACTGCATTGAATATGTGCAGAAGGTGGGGGGCTAGCAATTATATATATTTTTATAGTATAAGTTAGAGAATCCATCAGGGCTTGGTGCTTTGGATGTTTTTAGTTCCTTAATTACTTGAGTTAATTCTTCTAAAGTTAAATCCCGTTGTAACTTTTCTCTTTCATCTCTGCTCAACCTAGGACGATCCGAGTCCGATAGGAAGTCTCTCATAGCCTGACTCCCCTTAGTATTATGTGTGACCTTCTCCTCATTATATAGGGTTTCTTAGTATTTTTTAAAGTTTTCTATTATCAATTTAGTGTTGTAAGTCATATTACCGGCTTTCAACCGAATTGCCTGTATATTATAATTTGCCTGTTTATTTTAAATTTTATTAGCTAACTAGCTTTTGTACTCGGCTTCGCCCGGGGAGCTGCCGGTACATCTCCCCGCGCTGCTGCCACATCTCGCCTTGCTGCCGGCACATCTCCCCACCCTCCCTTCCCCCCGCTGCCGACACATCTCCCCGACCCCCCTCCCCCGGCACATCTCCCCACGCACACACAGAGACACACACACATAGCCCCGATCTAGCCAAGGACACGCCCCCTCCCTTAGTTGCAACGCCCTCCCCCCCCCCGCTCCTGCTCTAACATTTTTGCAGGACACCCGATATGACACCCGATATGTTTGCAGGACACACCAAAGAATGTCCATAATTTGGGAGGTGAGTCATATTGAGTCATATTGAAAGCTCAAAATAGTTGCATTGACCTACAAATCCGCAGCTGAATGTCCAGTAAAAGTTGCGTTGTGCTACGTCGTGCCGTTTGTGAGATTTCGATGCTTCAGACATACAAACTAACAAACTGAATAAGAAACTTAAAATATAGTATAGATAGAGTATCTGGCTTGTTTGCTTTTTCAAAAAACTTCCTCCTAGACAGCTCATGGAATTTTCAGCCTAGGAGGTAAATTTACATTCCTACCTATAGGATTGCCGTGGCCCTGTAGGGGTTAATGGCGTGGACCCACCTAGAAAGTGATACGTTTCACATTGCACAGGATTGGGGTTGAGTCAAAAGATGTTGAGCCCTGCCTTGTGTTGCCTTGGGACAAAGACGTCACAAGGAACATATATATGTTAATGAGAAGGTTCTAGAGAGGAGGTTTCTGGAGGAGAAGAGGACAGGAGCCTCCGTGTGAATAGACAAGTATGTTCCTGGATATATAGGATAGATACATTCCCGTTTATTATGTTCTAGATAGGGACAGTGCCCCTTCAGATTATGTATGAGATATGGCCAAGATGAATGCAACAGTTCACAGAAGAGGAGGCAGGCACACCACAGAGGTCCCTATGAGGAGGGACCTGGGTACCATAGGATAAGCTCTAAAGCCTGATCCACACATGATTCAAATCCTAGTCGGTCTAGAAGTGGCAGTTCAGAGACAGGAATGGGGTGTAGATTCCCTAAATATATTAAATCGGCCAGGGCCCATAGTGACAGAGCATAACATATGTTACTGTATGCCGAATGGGCACGGATACATTAAGAGAAGTCAGCCAAGTGTCCACAGCTCCCAAGTGTGTTACGAGCGGATGCCTGGGGTTGCAACCTGTTAAGGCCTCGGGCATGGTGCCTCGGGCCGCGCTGAGCCGTGCTCCTGCTCTGCCTCGCCTGCTCAAACTGGAGCTTTTTTGTGTCCTGGCAGGCGAGGCAGTGAGCGCGCTTTGAGGGCGGGGCGGAGGCGGGGCGAAGGCGTGGCGGAGGCAAAATGGAGGCGTGGCGGGAGGCGGGGCTAGTCCCTCGCTCCCATTGGATGTTAGCGGTCACGTGACCTCTCCTCCGCTCCACTGAGCGGCAAATTTTAAACTTGCCTGTCTCCTCAGAATTTCTCAGCCTCCGCACGCATGCGGAAGCGTGTGGAAGCAGCTGCTAAAGCCGCGCTGATCACAGATGAAGGGGGTAAGTTCATCTGCTCAGCACGGCTCAGCACGGCTCAGCGGGGTCTGTGGGACTATGTCCCAGGCCTAAGAGTACAGTCAGATGAGTGCAAGAGATGACATCCATGCTAATGTGTACTCTGTATGTAGTAGAAGAGCCCTAGCAACTGGGGGGCACAAATAAAGAGTGTTATTTGTACTACAAAAGTTTCTGGCGCCCATATTTGCTATCTTATCGCCCAGCTGCATGAATCCAGCACCTTGAATAAGGTAATGCCTTCTGCACAGCCAATAAGAGAGACACAGATGTAAACTCGCTAGGAGCCGGGCAGTGAGGGTTACACACTTCATAACGTTTCCCATTATTTATAGTATCCTTTCTTCATTTATTTTAATTGTATGTAGTGCTGCTTCTCCCCCTCTGGTAGATCTTGTTATTGCTACAGGTGTCATGGGGCTAAATACCTGTGAGGGTCCAGGAGAGATGTGCTTCCGCGATGGTAAGGGGAAACAGGACAGGCTTTTGGTGATCCTTCAGGTTCTTCTCATGGTTTCAGCGCCTGCCACTCACAGCAGGCTCCAGGGTTCCTGGAGACAGTCCCCGCCATGACAGACTTCTCCCATAGTCCTACCCAATAGAATGTTACTTAGGCAGGGGTATATAAAAATTATTCTTTATTTGTAGCAGCCACTGTACTTGATATTACAGCGCATGCATCATCTTTTAGGATGGGTCCCAGACCTCTGGATGGTACCGACCATGGTACTACTAGAAGTCTTGAGGCCTTGTGCTCTATTCAGATCTTGGGGAGTCAATCAACCCCAAAAGGGGCTGAATGCCTGTCTCTCTCTCCCAGCTGGGAGAGACTCAGAGCTCCACTCCTCTACCCCATGAGGGGCAGAGCTGGACTGACTATAATTTGGATTGCCTCCTCCTTAGTGCAGAAGGGGAGGGGACATGGGCTGCAACCGGATTGGGTAATTCGCAGACCACGCCTCATCTCCACTCCTGCCACTCAAGGAGGTTGCATGAGGGGAGGTTGCATAGGATAGCCTGACACTGCCTGTAGCTACTAGGACTTACGTGACAGGAGGCAGAAATTATAGTCTGGACCAGCCATGGCTACATGTACATTAATAAAAAATCCATATTAATTATTGTTGAGTTATATATGGATAAATATTATTGTAAACCCATAGTTAATACAGTAATTATTACAATATATTCCATAAAAGTTCACACACAAACATAATATTTATGATGCAATAACGCTAAAAATGTTACCCACTTCGGTGGATCAACCTCATAATGTGCTAAAATAATAACAGACTTTTTGAGTCAACATGGTGTGGATGCCTTTTTGACCACTTGGAGCCACCATATCTCTGGTGATTGCGGACAGCTCAATCAGCTTCGAGAATCAGCGCATGTGCGGTGCGGAGACGCGGACAGAGAGGAACAGACCAGACTGTGCACAAGTCTGGAAAAGCCTCCAGTTGCCGTGGGACCTGGCTGACAACTAAGGGCTGCAAAACGGGTGACTGCTGTTATATCCATGTACAGAGATACTGCTCCAGGACACTAACAGCTGCTGAATCAATCACACTCTGTGTGTTTGGCCGTTTGTGAGTGCTATTTTACCTATATTTTTAACTTTCTCAATAAACAGTATTATGCTATGCCTCTCTCCATTTTCATCCTTTAAGGTGACAGCAGGAAGGATATAGAGGAGTATACGCTACGGGAACAAAAGCACAGGCAAATGTTAAGTTCTCTAATTCCACTTCTCTACAGACATTATTAGCACTGTCGACGTGTATTATACCACTTGTTTGTGGTGTGTTCTCTGTCTTTCTTTTACATATTACGGAGAAAGAGGCAATAAGACCACGCGCTGGAGGACTTCAATATCTTTTATATGGTTTGCTTATAGCTAATGTTCAATATGTAGCAGGCTTCCCCCTGGCCGCCCTTACCACCGCAGGAGAATGGGGACCCCCGTGGTGTGTCGGGGAGCTGCGGGGGCATTCGCATCGCCGGGGGCTGCCGGCGACATCAGCTACAGGGTGCCGCCATCTTGCAGGAGCTCGTGGTTGCGCAGTGTAGTCGCGCACGCGCTGTACAGTGCCAGGAGTGCCGGCGGCAATGTTAAGGTTGGCGTGAGGTCGCACCTGTGTGGAACCACCGCGGTAGCCCTTACAGTAGCGCAGGGCCTACCAGAGTTAGAGCATGCGCAGTTCAGTGCAGTGGCAGCCATTACAGGATCGCGCGTGCGCAGTAAAGATAGCGCATACGGTCCCAATGCTAAAGAGGTGCTGAGTGGACTACAATTCCCAGCAGCATCTGGGGACTGCCCTTTCACCCAGAGCACATGCAGTCAAACAGCCACTAAGGATTACAGATTCTCGTGCAGCAAAGGAGATACAATGTTGCGTGCTGGAGTCAGGAAGCTGACAGTGGAGCACGAGTGTGAGAGTGTCAGTTGGTGATGGGATAAGGTAGGGGAAGGTGTGTGTACTGCACCGACACACTTTATTCGAGCAAATACCCAGTATGTACCTGGCAGATACCTGGAATGCGCCGCTCCTCACCTCTGACAAGCCCCGTTGCGTTTGCCTTCCCAGCCTGGGTTCATGCCTGGCTGACGGGCGGCTGATCTGTTAAATGATAATGATTAGGATTTAATAGGCTGCAATGCTTCGCGTGTCTACCAGATGGCATAAATTCATGAATTGTAATGCAGTATATATATATATACTGTGCAGTATTGCAGCCAGCGGGAATAAAATGCTTCAATCCCTGCTTGGAAAATACCTCAATGCACTCGGGCAGAAAACAGTCACAAACCTCAATACACCCGGGTATACCCGAATTCGTGGGACTAGCCGAGCTCGAATAAAGTGTGTCGCCAGTGTAGGGAGCAGTGCTTCTACACTAGGCCAGGTTACCCCCTAGGTCCCAGCTAGGCCCAACTCCCCTTCAGTTTGTGGCTGCTTTAGGGAAGGCCCCTTAGGTAGAGACCTTGCCCTGTTAGCAGTCAGCTTAGTTAGGGACACATCTGCAGTGCTGTGTGCTCTGACAAGAAGGGTCAGTTTTGCAGTGAATCATTCTTTGCAGAGCAGAGACAGAGACTGTCTGAGCGGTGAGCTTGCTCAGAAGGAGACCCCCATCGCTGAGGCTTCGGCGCTGGACACAGACGGGTCCATTTCCACAGTTCTGCGGTACTCGGTTGCAGGAGAGCCGGGCAGGTATTATTTAAGTCACCAAGTGCACCATACATTTCATCTTAGTGGGCAGCGCTGTCCCACACGTGGGTGGGGTAGCGGGACTCTTGGGACTTTTGGGTACAGGGACTTTTGGTATACAGATTGGGGTTAAGACACGGTGAGAAGACAGGTAGTTGTGCTTATGAGTGTCCTAGAAGGACACTGCCACTGTTATTATTGCTGATGTGTATTGTGTTATGTTTGATGCTGCATATAGTAAACTGTTATACTTATACTACTGTGTATGTGGTTACTATATGTGGGTCCTGTGTGGGGTACATTCTACACTCCTAGAATCCTACACAGGTGGAGGCGCTGTAAGGAAGATCGTTCCAGAGGATTCACCCCAGGCTCTCACTAGCGGAGGCTCAGGCCTCCTGTGAGCCTGACAGGTATAAAGCACCACACACCTGGTAACATATAGGTTCCCCCTCACATTCACTCTATCTGCGATTGGGGGTGGGGGAATACCCGTTACAAATATTTTAAATGATTAACCATTAAATAAGACAAAAAATATGGTTGTAAAAGCTGCAGCAAAATTTTTATTAACATGTTTCATTTAACATCAAAACTCCCTCGCCTGTCAGCCAGAAGATAACATATATTGTATATTTAAACAAAGCTCTGCCTCTTCACATGAGCATCAACATTAAACATAACACTCAATATCTTAACCAAATACCGACACCCTGAGTAAATCAGTAATAACAAATGAACTCTGAAACCCAATTAACCTTATTGTCTCGCAATACCCTCTTGAACACCCAAATTAAAAATGTCAATGCCAATATCTGTCAAATGTACTAAATCTTCTCTGTACCATCATTCTCCAAATCAGTATGCCTGATAGCAAAGTTACCAAAGGAATTTACAAGCACTGAAACATTTTTGCTTAATGTCCTTCTAAAGCATTCCAGCAGCTTTAGGGGCCTATTCACTAAGCTTCGATAAGTTCATTGCAACATCAAATGTGTTGGCACATTCCAATTGAACTTAATGACATTTGTGAAAAAAATTGTATTCACTGAAGTGAATCGCATTTTTTTTACCGTTTGTTACAAAAATGACTTACCACACTAATTTTGCAGTGGCTCTACGAACAAAATGAAGTTAACGTTAGATTTCACTCCAGCAGTCTGGAAGAGCAGCGCAGAGAGAAGGTACATCTCCCTGCACAGCTCTAACAGGTGATTGCACTGCTTAATTTTATTTTTTTGCACATAGTATTGAAGAAGGGGATCTCCGGAGCTCAACTGCATTAATTTCAGGTCCGGAACCAAGGTAAAGGCTTCCGTATGGGGTGCCGGAATCTCCTGCACGTTTGTCTATGTGACCGGGGCTGTGGTTAACTGTGCCCTCAAATGGGGCATAGATAGCTGCATTGGCATTCAATGGGCACCCTAAAAGAAGACACTTACATAAAAAAACACATTACAATACAATTACAAGTCCATTGATTGTCACTGTGGTTACCTACTGTATGCCCTCAATAGCACAGATAGCCACATTGGCAATCAATGGCCACCCTATAGTAAATCAAATTGTTTCTTACCCTTGCCAGGACGAAGACATCTTCCTCAACAAACTGCAGCACCAACAACTCTTGACTCTTGACCCACAAAGCAATGATCCTCAGCTTAAAGCATGATGCACAGAAGTCCACGATCCTCCGTTGCTTGAAGAGGAGTCACCGGTGAGTAGACCTTCTCTTCTTTATCGAACAGTTCCAGGAGATGTTAACTTGTCATCTTCTTCCTGTCAAATGAGATGTGACATGCCTTATATCAAGCCTGTGATTTCACATTTCACTGACACATATGTCTTGGCATCAGGTTTGGCAGGGAATTACTTCTCTGAGTGTGAGGAGAGGGATTTGAGTGAGCAGGATTGAGTTAGTTAGGGGGAGTAATAGATTGAGGTGGGGAGAGAGGGTGTAAGCGGTTGAGTGAAGAAGAGAGAGGGTAAGAGTGAAATGGGGGGGAGAAATACATGCGAAGAGTGGGGAGAAATAGAGGAAAGGGCTCGCAGGACCGCCAACACTGGGTAGGGGGGGGGGGGAGGGCTTGTTAACTCTATTCCTGGGCCCCAGAAAATCTGTTGGTGGCCCTGGATAGGAGGACAACAAAGGGGTTAATATTGTAATCCTAGAGGGACTATAAATAAATCCCTCTAGGTCAATCAGAATATGTCCTTGATAAAGCAACTTGAAGTTGTTGTGAAGTTGTTTCTTTTGGGTTCCTGCCAGAACATCACAAGCCTAAAGGGCTGCTTGCCTGAGTTCCTGCAGACACTCTGTGATGTTATCTGGAAGTGCGAGAGAGACGCGGCATCCCACTGCAAGGGAGGAGAGGGGGAGAAGGAACACCGGTCATGCCTGATCGACGCCACCGGGGACTCATCCTTGAACACTGTGGTTTCCAGTTTTATCATCCCAAATGCCCAAAAGAATGTGAAGTTCATGAGTGCAATACCTGTTTATTATATTATTACATTTTGGAACGCATTACACTAGATATCGTTCTATTTTAACCTTTAATAACAAAAAATGTAGCCTCTTTTTTTTTAATCAGATCTAATATTGTTAACGGATCCACAAAAAAAGTACATTATTTTGGCCAGTGCAATGTTGCTGTATTTCACTATAAAAATAAAATAAAAATGTGACGATAATACAGCATTTTCAGGTTACTGCAGCTTAAGAGAGGATATATATATTGTTGTTTATACAGAGAATAGGATACCTGCAGAGAGATTTCAAGAGGTTAGAAGCAGATATGCGTCTAGAAGACCAGTAGATGATTTGAACAGCAGCATTTTGAGTGGATCGATGCCTATGGGATCAATGTAACAAAGCAAAACAATTGTGTCTGTGGTGAGCACGCGCATTGTAAGGAGACATCTTTGTGTTTTGACACAGAAATTGTATTTGCGATGGTGATGTTTTCCATTCAATGATTTCAGTAGAATGTATTTTATTTATTTTTGTGTTGAAATTTCCATACTATCACTCTGAATACATGATATAATTGACTTATGATAATTAAAGTAAGATACATATATTTTAGATTGTAAAGTGTCTAAATGCCGTTATTCTCAAAAGTCTTTCATTCAATGTCAATCATAAAAATCAAAACACAATTTCAGTGACAAAATGCATAGAAGCATTGCTCGGCAAACACACCCTGTTTTTTTTATATAAACATTACAGTTACTATTTTATACTAATGTATATACAATTCATGTGTTATATGTTTACACACCTTGTATGTTTTCCACTTCTGCCTTTTTTATTATGTAACGGGTTTTCTGGACTGGCCTGACCCACCCAATCTCATATTGGCCCCTGTGGTCTAACCAGTCCCCATTACAGTGTGATGTCTGGTGGTGCACCTGTTGGCTACAGGACTCCAGAGTCTCCCGCATGATGGTGTGTGGGGATTTGCCAACCCAGACAGGCAGCTGAGGTAGTGTACTGAGTCCTACCTAGATCCAGTGCAGCGCCTCCACCTCATCAGGATCCCGGCGTCCGCTTTGGGATGAATATGATGAGGAACTCCTCTGTGGTGCTTCTCTCTGTGCAATAACTCCACACTTGCACAGGAGAGTGTCTTTAATCAGGATCATCTTTATTAGTACGGTGGGCCAGCTGCCCTCCACAATTGGGTGTATTTAGCCCTCCATTGTTCAGCTGCTTCCCTCTGAAAGGTTCCTCCTTTTCTTAATTGGTGGGTTCCCTATCTCCCCTTTAGGGAGATAGTCCCTGTGCCAGGTCCCTGGTCAAAGTCTTATAAGCTGTCTCCTCCCAAGCCTGCACTCAGACTTGCTCCTTGTCTCATAGCTCTTACATAACACTCCAACAGCTTTTCTCTGTCTGCCTTGTGCTGCCAGACTCACAGCTCTGCATCAGACTACTGCAACAATGTTGCAGACCTCCATGTGCCTCTTACTGAACAGAGGCAGCACAGCAACAGGAACTGAACTAACTTTAGACAGTGCTGTGTCTTATATCACCTAGGAACAGGCACTCTCTGATGTCACTAACCGTGGACACAAAGCATGTTGTCACTTCCTATGGGACATATAACACCTCACCAGGGTGTGAGGGAAAACCTCCATGATAACTGCTGGCATGCCCATAACTTACCAGGCCTTACTGTCAGCAGGAGAGATGACTGCAGCCATTTTACAGCATGGTTACAATTATAAATGGTACATTTGTAAAAGATTTGCTATTTGCACTTCTATTTTTATACTCAACTTGGAAACAGTTGTGTGTGTGCGAGCGCAGTGTCCCACATGCTATATCCAATCTACAGACTCTGACCTACCTAAAGTTCAGGTGTGTGTGTGTGTGTGTATGTATATATTGTGACAGGGTCATTGACTCTGTATATGTTAGTAGGAGATTGCAGTATGCATGCTTTCCAGTAGACGAGGGGTTAACCCAGCTTATTAAGCAGTCCACAGGTGATTCAAATTAAGCTAGTTCACCTGCTTTAAAACCTAGTACAGCCCAACAATGTTCAACAATACCAGTTGGCTCCTTACATGGGAGCTTTATTTCCCCTTGGGACAGGATCAATCTGAGCAGTCTGTGTCTGTCTGTCAACACTCCTCTGTCTTATCTCTGTGCTTCAGAGAGAGACTGCCGCCCCAGAGGCATTTCCTCTTCCTGTTTAAAAGCAGGTGAACTAGCTTAATTTGAATCACCTGTGGACTGCTTAATAAGCTGGGTTAACCCCTCGTCTACTGGAAAGCATGCATATTGCCATCTCCTACTAACATATACAGAGTCAATGTCACAATATATATATATATATATATATATATATATATATATATATATATATACTCCCTTGAAAAAGGTCCTGCCCTTAGGACCGACACGTCGGTGATTGTGCCTGCTATTGAATACAATTATTTTTGACATTACCAAGTGTGCTGCCTCTTCTACTTCGTGGTCCTGGATCTCCTGGTCTGCCTGGTAAGGAGCCTTGTTATATATATATATATGGTTTTCTGGGTATGCACCTTAACCCTGGCTGTGCTCAAAGCTGTGACCATGCAGCAAGCTTAAGCCTATACGGAACCATGTTAAAAATGGTTATTGAGGCAAAAAGGGACACTGTGTGCTCATTTGCATGTCATTTCCCAGAATCCCTTGCTGCAGTGGAAGTGCTGTATGCTGGGTGATAATGGGGAAAGGCGGGGTTGCAGACCTGCCTAAGACATGCAGATGAGCATATAGTTATATTTGCATATATATATATATATATATAATATATATATATATATATATATATATATATATATGTGTATATAATATATATATATATAAAATATATATATATGTGTATATAAAATATATATATGTGTACTGTATGTGTGTGTCCTTTTCAGCACATTGGTGGCGTTGTGTGGTGACCTCTGTGCATTCATGTGGCCTCTTCTGCGCAGAAGTCTGTGGCCCCTTGTGAGCATGCACCGGGCTTCTGTGCATGCGCCGAAGCGAGGACCATTCTGCGCATGTGCCGAGGCCTGAAGATCCTTTCTGCGCATGCGCCTAGTCCTGCGGCAGTTTCTATATGCCCCGCTGACTCCAGCGGCCATGACGTCACTTCACTTCCGTCATGCATTTTTGTTACAACGCAATATATTTTTCCCATCAAAACACTATAGGTGCCAGCAAAGAAGTTTCACTTCAGACAATCAAATGTAACAAATTTTTTTTTTTTAAATTAATAGGATTTTTTCTTTGAGATATATATATATATATATATATATATATATATAAAACAGATATACACACACACACACACACACACACACACACACACACACACACACACACACACACACACACACACACACACACACACACACACACAATTATTTTGTCCCAGATACGAATGAACAAATATAGCTTTGATATATAATAAGAGGTTATTTAGTCTCTCAGCTGCAAAGCTAAGTGAAACTAGTTCTAGTTCATAAAGCAGTAGCATATTTATCAAAAGTAAAGTCCAAGGGGACCTGGTGCTCAGACAACAAAAATCTCTGTGCAAATGCCAATATACTGTAGTATCATAAAGTCCAGAATTTCCTTTGAAAGAGTACACATGAAGCAGGTATCCTATGGGAAGAATAACTCCTAAAGGTAGCTTAGATAGACCTCCACATAGAAAAATGGTGCAATAAAATCTCTCATATAATAATCACTAAGAAATGTGTAATGGGAGACCAGGCAAATTACACCTTTTTACCAAGATCATTCATTGAGCAAAACAAGAACATGAAATAAATTGTATTTTATTCACAGAAATAGGCATACACACAGTGAAACACAAAATACAGATGAAAGCACACTTACTGGGGGTTGAAAACGAGACAGTTCTAGGTGCAGGGAACTCTAAATAAGAGTTTTACCCTGACCAAGAATTAGTCCGAAATCCTCTTCCCAAAACGTCGTGAACTTCCACATGCCACCGCTCCATTCTGTAAGGATTCTGCTAGATCCGTGCCGGGTTTTCACTACGGTCCAGGTTTTCTCTCTCTCCTGCCCTTTCTGCTGTCTGTGGCCATTTGAGGTACTGGCAGCCTGCTTTATAAAGCTGCAGTTACCATGGTTACCAGTGTTACACCAAGTTCTGTGTGTTTGCAGCTCCTGTCGGTCTTTGCAGTTATGCCTTACCCTCTTGCCTGTTTTGAATTTCTGTTGCTGACCCCGGACCATGACCCCAACCTCGCTGCTATCCGCCTGCCCTGACCTCCGCTTCCCTCCTCGACTTTGCACCTCTGCTGCCAGCCCTGACCTCTGCCTGTCCCCTGGACTTTGCTACTCTGCCGCCAGCCCTGACCCCTGCTTCCTTACTGACTGCGGATACTCTTACAGGACTCTGTCCCTGGGTTGTAGTCGGTTTATTTCCTACCTCAGCCCTGCGGGTCCACCTCCTGATTTGATACCAGCACCGTCACACCGTCTCTTCTAAGAACTTGGACTCTTTTGACTGGGAGATAGTACAAAACTCCTGGAACTAAAATTGACTTGTAGTTCCAGCCGCGACAGCTACGTTCGTTATTAGAACTTGGGCGCTAAAAATGGGACTTAGAATCTGGCGGGCAGACTTTCCTGGCTTGAAATCTAAGCTCTGCTATTTGTGCAAGAGAATCTTTGAAAAGCCCATCTGCACTTCTACCACTAGAAATCTCCAACCTGATTGGCTCAGATGTTTCTTATTGTATTTGGACATTCATTCACAAAATACTACAGCCAATCAGTGCATGGGAACTTTCTCAGTAGCCAATCAGAGCCAAGCCGGTCTAGAAAGCCGGATCAGTGGGAAATTGCCAACGCACATGCACAAGTTTTCCATCTCTGTCCCTGGCTATCTCAGGCCAACTGGTTTGGTCAGGCTCCTCCAGGTCTGGCAGAACAAATGGCAGCCCGGACGACTGCCATTGTTCCCAAGACGAGAGTAGTTGAGCACTTCCCAGCTAACCAAATAGCTTTCACATCTCTGGCATCCGCTGGTTACTTTGAACTCCAATGTCCACTAGAGTTACTGGCACCAACTTGGTAGCCCTAACAGTCTATATGGGCATCAGTTCCGAAAGTCCCAGATCATATACAGTGCACAACAGTACATTACAGCACTATTACAGTATTAATAAAATATACCTTAATACCTGTCTAAGTCTCTGGGTATGGGGAATAGAATAGAAAGATGCACATTTCTATCAGCCCTTATCCCCTATACACTATCTATCAGACTTACACTGGACTCTGAGAGTTCCCTCACAACCATATATTTGGTTGGAGCACCCATGAACCCCAATATAAGTTCTGGGCTACCTGGGCACTAACTGGGGTATCCCCCTTAACCTAGTGACCCCTTATAGTTACAGGGATACTTTTCATCCCTTTACCACATTTACCTTTCTGGGCTATGTTGAAGCAGGGAACCCTAGCGGTGATTCACGCAAGCATTTTCAAGGGGAGATATTGCCAGGACAATGTGCCTACATGTATCTGAGTATCAGGCATGATTCCCAGGTACTTTTTTTAGGGGAACTGACAACTCCAGACCCCAACTACCTAGGCACATTCTGACAACAATTTTTCCGCAAACCCCCCTTGAAACTCATGCCCTAGAAATCCCTGCTTGCTGGCAACCCTGGAAAGGTAAAAACACAATAATTCTATTACCGCACTTTACAGGTGATGCACACATGGTTACTGGGTTCAAGAGCTGACTCTTCTTGAACCCTTATTTTGGATCAGGGGTAACCAAAACAGGGCTTGACCTTTTATTAAGAGCATGATTACCCCCTCACCGTCACAGACCACCACGTAGAAAAATAGTGCAATAAAATCTCCCATTATAATAATCACTAAGAAATATAGCATATAGCTCAAGGTGGTATCACAGTGGGTAAATCACATATCTTCAAGAGTGACGATAAACCATCCTTGTAGTCCATCTGGAAGTCCTGTGGTGTGCAGCATCCACCATAGTGAGATCCAGGAGTAAGTAGTGGTAAAACTGCAGAGCACTACCAATGTGCAACAAAATATGAGAGGTGATCAAGAGGGGACTCCAATACAAAATATTTATTAGATCACATGTGATCACAGAGATGTAAAAAACGCACCTACGCGTTTCACACACACTGCACTTTATCAACCTTTATATATAAATATAATCCCATTTAAAGCAAATAATGTTTTTTTCTTTAATAAATTTGGTGGAGCTTTGTAAAGTAGGTGGGAAGACTGGCAACAGTATTCTGGCAGCGAAATCTTGTTCAGTTACAGATTAGATGTATGTACTGTATCTATCTATTATCAAGTACTGTACAGTACTTGATACCTTAGTGTGTACTGTATGCTTATTCATGTTATGTGAGCTTGAAGTGAAATATCCTTTTCACTATATTTTGAAAGGATAAAGCAGTTTAGTTTTCTTTCTTAGTAGGGACGTTGGAGAAACAACTTCATGTTATTGCTAGAGACCCAATGGATAACTTTGTGTTTGAGACTTTTAAGTTTCATTAAGTGACCCCCGGTATAACATAGATATTGTTCTCACTTTTTTGCCTTTAGCAATTTTTACAAAATTCTATTTATGAAAACAAAAATCATAGCGGATGCATCAGGGATCAGGAAAGTTATTAGCCTTTCATAAGGCTGTGATAGACATATCCTCTTAGATGTGGTTCTCATTTAAGACTGTAGCTCTTTTCCCCTCCATAACTCTATATAGTTCCAAATGGAACACATTGTCTTAAACCTTTTGGGAGTTTTGGATTAACCAAACTACAGATATAGTAAAGTTTTCTTTTATTCAATGTGTATTTGTAGATAGAAAATAGATTTTCATCTTCTACATTGCGTGTCTCGTTTAATATCACTGTTTTTATTTGAGCTGTAAGAGCTAAATGACTCATTTAATAGCAGTGTTAGTGTTTGAGATTTAAGTGCTAATGAAATTGATATGTCTGCTTGGAGATTTTCTGTCTCTAAAGCCTCACAATGCTGCACGTCTAGAAAGATGTGACTTCACATTTACAACTATGTTCCAGTATATATTAAAGCAAAATGTCACATAAGGTTGTATGTACTGTACAGTTAAAAAGAAAAGTATGACACCAAATCAGTGCCTAATTTTACACCAATTTAGTACAGTAGCTCTATCATCTGTCAGCCAGTATAATGAACAAAAAATAGAAGGAGCACACAAAAGACTTTGGTAGTGTCAAAAGACTTCCAAGTGTATTAATACATCAGAGTCAATAAAGGTAACATTTCTGGACACAGAGTCCCTTCCTCAGACCAAACACCTTTTTTGTGGTCCTTCTATTTTTTGTTCATTATTATTACATAGGATCCAGCTTTGGGACGCCGGGATCAGCAGGAGGTAAGCACCAAAAGTGAATATTTTGTCAATTTATTTCTTTTCAAACAGTGGTTTGCCATTTATACCTCTTCTTGATCTGTCAGCCAGTAATATTGGTGGTTTTTATATTAAACAAATGAGGAGGAAGAGCAGGAGGAGGTGCTGAAAAAGGAGCACACCTTAGGTACCCTGGAAGATAGGTTAATGGCTATGCAAAGTATCTTTAAATGAGTCAAATCCCACACTCCCTAAAAGGATTTCCTTAAGAATTATATTGAGTTGATAAGCCTAGGGCCCCTGGAGTGGTGTATTGTCAAAACCAACAGGACTAGGACCCACAAGCTTTTCTAGGCAGAAGCTCTAAGGGCAACTATCCCCATCACCTAATGTACAATGTGTTTCCCATGCTTTGTGATGACATCATCGATTTTGTCAACCAAGGAGGACCTTTACAGAGGGATTCCCGTATAAATTCAAGCCATCTGATTGGGTTAATCCCTTCCACTACCCACCCGAGAGGCCTAGCCACCCACCTCTGGGAAACTACCCCCTTCACCCATCCTCCTACCTCCAACAAACCCTCCCCCCCCCCCACAAAGGAATGGGCAAACACCCTAGTAAACAAATATGGCAACTAGCGCTTTTGCCCATTCAAAATAGTAAAATATATACAGTAAAATACATAACAAATTAAAGTAATACATGTTTTATTTACCCCCGCAAGGATGAAGGTCGTCCTCCTCCTCCTCTTCTGCATGAATATGTAAGGGACAATTCCCAAAGATTAAAACCAGTAACCGTTTATTACCTTAACGTTTACTACCGAGAAGGTGATTAAGCGGTTCCTGGTGTTTAATTGGGGTGGGTGAATGGTGTACTGTAGTACTGTAGCCCCAGGGAGGGTGGTTATGCCTCCTGAGATGGTTACAGGATGGGTTAACCCAGGGGTGCACAAACTGGGGGGTGCGAGATTTTCCAGGGGGGGGGAGAGCTGGCAGTTGCTGAGGCCCCTTGTTCTTCCCCAAGACATTTAAATTAAATGCCGGGACATCGCATGAGGCCTCTGTAACTCACTTACCGGGATTCAGATGTGCGGTGTGACGCATCGCCATGGCAACGCAGCATCAAATTACGACACGGGACCATGTGACATGACATCACATGAACCATCGCCATGACATCGCAGCGTCAAGTGACGCTGGAAAACGAGGTAAGAGGGTTGCGAGCACCGGGGGGACTAAGCAGGGGAGGCGCAGCTTCAATAAACTATTGCACCCCTGGGTTAACCCATTCATTACCTTAGCGTTTGTAAGTGCTATGGTTAACCCCTTCCGCAACCCACCCCCTCTACTCCAAACAACCCATGCCCCCAACCCCCCCCCCCCCAACACATACAATATAGTAATAGGCAAATGCACTATAATCCATCTGGATAATAACGCATTTGCCCATTAAAAATAAAACATTACCCAGCCAGCATATAGTAAATAAAAGTTGTACTTACCCCTGCCAGGATGAAGGATGTCCTCATCTTCGGCATCCGCTTCCTCCCCGTCCTCAGTGGACACAGACAGTAAAATAAAAACAAACTAACTACTGGCCTGTAACCCCTTAATTACCTTAGACCTAACCACCATCCCGGGGCAACTTCCCCCATATCCCACCCCCTCTACCCATTGAATGTACTGTGGTAAACTATGCCCACAATGGGGACAATTATTACCACATTAGCAATGAATGGGCACCATAAAAAAAAAAAAAGATCCACAAAATAAAATACATCACTTTGCAATTAAATAAAAACAAACATTAGCCAATAAACCCATTGATTGTCAATGTGGTAAACTATGCCCACAATGGGGGCACATATTACCACAATGGCAACAAATGGGCACCATTAAAAAAGGGTCCAAAAAAAAAAAATACATTACAATTAAATAAAAACAAACATTTGCCATAAAGTGCATTGATTGTCAATGTGTTCATCTATACCCTCAAAAGGGCATAGATAAATACATTACCAATCAATGGGCATCTTAACCCTTTGCGGTCCAATTAATTTTTACTAAGTGCGCCAGCAGGTCTAATTTAATTTCCGGGAAAAAACCCCACATATAGCTCAACTCCATTATAGCGTGATCCGCACACAAACTCGCACCACACACTGCGAGCACACTCGCACTGCATACTGCGCGCGCACCACACGCACTTGCACCGCGCACATGCACACTCGCACCGCGAGCGCTCTCGCACAACGCACTGTGCACGCACTAGCACCGCACACTCACACTAAGCGTGCACTCGCACTGCACTCGCACCACACACTGCGCGTGCGCGCACACTGCGTGCGCACACCACAAACCACACCACATCACAAACACACCACACACCCCCCCTCCCCAACTCCGGTGTCAGCTGCTGGGGCATCGTTGGGCTGCCCGCGGGGATCAGTGCGGGGTGGGGAAGGGTGAATCGGTGCTGGGCTGGGGTGCGGGGATCGGTGCAGAGCTGGGGGAGGGGGGGAGACTGGTGCTGGGTTCGGGGGATCGATGCCGGGTTGAGGTGCGGAGCTGGGGGGGGGGATTTGATGCGTGGCTGGGGGGGAGGGGAAATCAGTGCCGGGCTGGGGGGGATTGGTGCAGGACTGCGGTGCGCGGCTGCTGGCGGGAATCGGTGCTGGGGTTTGGGGGGGGGGGGGGAAATTGGTGCCGGGCTGGGGTGCAGGGATCGGTGCGGAGCTTGGGACGGGACGACTGGTGCTGGGCTCTGGGGATTGGTGCCGGGCTGAGGTGCGGAGCTGGGGGGGGATTTGGTACGGGGCTGGGAGGGGGGGCCTGGAGGGGTTCAATGCGGCTGCTGGGAGAAGTGTGCGGCTGCCAGTGCCACACTCCAGCTCTTCCCCTCTCCTCCCTCCTCACTCCTCCGATCCGACATTGGAGCGCAAGCAGAAAAATATTTTGTCGGATATATTCTGACATTCGACCGGAAAGGGTTAAAAAAAACTAAACATAATGAAATAAAATACGATCAATGTGTTTCTTACCTTTGCCGGGATGAAGATTCATCCTCCTCCCCCAACTGCGGCACCAACGCTTACCCACGACGCAATGATCCTCATTAGCATGATGCACACAAGTCCACAATCCTCAGTTTGTTGCAGAGGAGGCCCTGTTGAGTAGATCTTCTTTCTTCTCCAACATGTACTTTATAGCCATTTGCCAGTCCTTACAACATCAATGATATTTGATATATATAGTTCATTATTTTAAGTTTAGCATATACAGGGTGTTGGAATAGTCTGCCCGACGTGTATTCTATCCGATAGGTCCAATTCTACACCTATAAGATGATTTTATTAGTTATTTTGAGTAAAGGTTAGGTTTCACTTGAATTGAACATAAAGGGTGTTATTTTAAAAAAAAATTCAAAAAGCGGACTGTAAAACCAAGACACAATATTTACATTTATGTTTCAGCACCACTTTTACTCCAGATTTGTTGCCAAGAGACTTTGTTTAATGACAGCCATCAGGGGTCATGTATCAAAGACTCCCAACTGCAAAAGTGGGAGGAAACCGGAATTTAAAAACCCACATTTATCAAAGTACAAAATCTCATTAGATCATATGGAACATTTATCTTTGATAAATTTGGTGCTGTTTTTCTGCTCTAGTTCTCCTGTTTGCCGTCAGGAGACTTTGGTATGTGACCCTAATAGTGTGTCAGTGCCAGCAGGTGTATTATTACATAGAAGCCCATAAAAAAACATGGGCTGTTGGCACACATTTATAAATTTTCTTTGCCATAAGCCCAAAGACACCTTCTTATATCTCATACTGTACAAGTGAACAGAAGTGCTACTCTATTAAACACCTTCTGTGCTGGAAGACACCTTACACCTATGCAAGTGAATGGGTCCCAAAGTGACATATTTACTTACGTGTCACTTGAATGGGTGGTAATGGGTCATATTTACTACGCTGCACTAGAAGGAGTCTCATGAAATAATCCACCTTCCAACCCTTTTACGTGAATGGATTGTAATGGGGCATATTGACTAAGACATGCTTCAAGGTGTCTGATTAACATTTCTTAGTAAATGGGCCTTGCTTCCTTTTTATGGCTTTCTTTCATTGCAACACTTTCATCCTCTTCTCCTCGCTTATTCTTTTTCTCCCGTCTAGGATACAGTATGACAAATCATTACTATTTTGTATTGTTTACAAATGTAAAATATATCTGGCTTTTAAAATGTAGGCAAAGTGCTAAAAACGCAATTCCAAATACTGTACTTTGGGAAATGCAGTAAATACTTTCCGTTTTTTATTTGTCATGTGCGTATGTGCGTTTGCAAGGCGACAAAACATTTGATAACAGTTTAATACAAAGGGATAACTTTTGTCTTTCTTTTATGGGCTGTGCTTATGGAGAGCAGAGTGACAGGAGAGGGGTGATTTTCATGAAGGGTCGATGGTGGTTTCTGAAATATTGCCAGAGCCGGAGAAGCACCAGGGATTTCAAAGGCAGGGATCCAGCTGATATTGATTAACCTGCGGCCACAAGCAAAACAGAAAGCCACAACCAGAATCTAAATGAATCTAGAATGCTTCAGTTATTGCAAGGGAATGGGCAGAATACTGACAAGTTACTATAATAATACTAAACATGAAAATGACTAATATTGAAGTCTATGAGAAGGATAAAAATGAGGAATGACAGATATTCTTGAGGTAAAAACTGTTAATGCAGCTTAATACAGCTGAACCCCGTTATAGTGCGACCCGTTATAACGCGAATTCGGTTATAACGCGGTTTTCAGGTGGCTCCCGTTTAAAAAAAAATAAAAAAAATTACATTAATTTTTTTTTTTTTTACATTTTTTTGCACACTGCACACTGCCACACTGCACACACTCTCACTGCACACACTCTCACTGCACACACTCTCAGCACTCCCTGCACACATTCTCACTGCACACTGTACACTGCACACACTCTACACTGCACACTGCACACTGCTCACAGCACACTGCCCCCACTCCCAGCACTCCCAGCACTCACTGCACACACTCTCACTGCACACACTCTCACTGCACACACTCTCACTGCACACACTCTCACTGCACACACGCTCACTGCACACACGCTCACTGCACACACGCTCACTGCACACACGCTCACAGCACACACGCTCACAGCACACACGCTCACAGCACACACACTCACAGCACACACACTCACAGCACACAAGCTCACAGCACACAAGCTCACAGCACACTGCACACACTCCCAGCACTCACTGCACACACTGCACACACTCTCACTGCACACTGTACACTGCACACACTCTCACTGCACACTGCTCACAGCACACTGCTCACACTCTCACTGCACACTACACACACTCTCACTGCACACTGCACACACTCTCACTGCACACTGCACACACTCTCACTGCACACTGCACACACTCTCACTGCACACTGCACACACTCTCACTGCACACTGCACAAACCATACACCACACTGCACACACTTCCTGCACACTGCACACACTCTCACTGCACACACTCTCACTGCACACACTCTCACTGCACACACTCTCACTGCACACACTCTCACTGCACACACTCTCACTGCACACACTCAGTGCACACACTCTCACTGCACACTGCTCACAGCACACACTCTCACTGCACACTGCTCACAGCACACATCACTCACAGCACACAGCACTCACAGCACACAGCACACTCTCACAGCACACTCTCACAGCACACAGCACTCACAGCACACAGCACTCACAGCACACAGCTCTCACAGCACACTGTCACAGCACACAGCACTCACAGCACACTCGCACAGCACACAGCACACTCTCACAGCACACATAGCACACTCTCACAGCACACAGCTCTCACAGCACACAGCTCTCAGAGCACACAGCACTCACAGCAAACAGCACTCACAGCACACAGCACTCACAGCACACAGCACTCACAGCACACAGCACTCACAGCACATTCTCACAGCACACACAGCACACTCTCACAGCACACAGCTCTCACAGCACTCACAGCACTCACAGCACACTACACCACACCTCCCACTCCCCCTCCCTACCTTTGGTGTCGGCTGCTGAGATCGGAGCGGAGCTGGCATCAGGAGGAGGGGGGGGTGTCGGGAGGAGGGGGGGGTGAGTGGGGAGCAGGCTGAGACTCGGAGGGCCGCGTGAGGGCCGGTGGTGTGGGGGCCTGAGGGGGGGGAGGAAATGGATGCCGGTGGTGGGAGGTAAGGAGCAGGTTGCGGCTGGACTCGCCATTGCTAGGGGACATGTAGGGCTTCCGGCCACCTCTTCCTTCCTTCCTTCCCTCCTCACTCCCCCCCCCCCCGATCAGGCGCGCGGCGGCCATTTTTAAAAAAAAAATAGCACAACCCCGTTTCTAGTGCGGTCGGATCGGGTGGCCCCCGAGGACCGCGCTATAACTGGGTTTATTAGTAATTGTATTGTATTGTTATATCATCTCACATATTTCAAAATCTATACAGTATATTAGATTACTAAAAATATTAGAACATTCTAACAGTTAGAAGATCCAGATCTACTCAATGTGCAATTTCTAGGGGGGTGCTAGCATGGAACTGGATATGAGAAGATAGTGGCGGGAGAGAACGAGCTCCTCTGTTGCTGCACTCAATATAAGGGGTCCCCAAAGTTGATTAAAATGTAACTTGTAATGTACTTAATAAATACATACTTGACAAATAGTGAAAAGGTCCTAAATAACAACAAGAATTAACTTTAAAAAGTTTTAATCCATTGTTTGGTTTCATTGGTTCCATGCTAATCAATAACTGGGGGCATTGTTAGGCCTATGATTTTCGTTTACATTTAGTTAGAAAATATGGTTTCGTTCCATAGGTTTGTGGATTCACTCAATAGTTTTCAAAGGCCTCATGAAAACAAAGTAACAGAGCAGCTTTAGTTTCCTCTTTTCTATCTTGCTTGAAACAGACAAGAATATTAAATAATCCCTTTGAATGCTATTCTTTAAAATGCCCTGGAGAAAAAGAATCAAGTCTAATATAATTAAACTATCTTTAGAGAACAGGTAAGCTGCTTGGTGTGTGCATTGTGAATGCGACCTACATACTAGCAGTGTATTTAACTTTTGCCAGTGTTTTTTTAAATCATGATTAACACAAATTCTTGTTTGAATCAGTTTCAATTTCTTATAGTAATACTTTAGGTCATGCCAATAAAAACAAAAGTATTTTATAATTGTAGCCAGGGTCCCTCCGGTCCCCCTGACTCCCGGTTCTCTTCCACCTTACCTCCAGCTTTGCGGGGGCGCTGCAGGGTTTCAGAGTGTCAGCTCTTGAACCTGTTTGTTGTACATGCAATGTATGTAATTGTGAGACAATAAAGGATTGGATGTGTTTTACCTTTCCAGGTGTGCCAGCAAGCAGAGATTGCTGGGCTATGAGTTTCAAGAGGGGTTTTATGGAAATAGTTTTGTCAGAATGTGTCTAGGTAGCAGGATTCCAGAGATGCTGAATACCCCAAAAATGTACCCGGGAATCAGGTCGAATTCTCGGATACATTGAGACATATTGCTCCGATAAAATCTCCCCTTGAAAACGCTTGCGCGACTCACCACTAGGACTCCCTGCTTCAGCACAGACCAGAAAGGTAAATGGGGCATAGGTATGTGTGGTATCCCTCAAACGGTAAAGGGGTGCCTAGTATAAGGGGGGAAGCCCAGTTAATGCCCTGATCACCTAGAACCTGGAATAGGAGTTCTGGGGGTACTCCAACCATATATAAGGTTGCAAGGATTTTTATGAAACCTAAGTCCAGTTTTCAAGAAGGGAATGAGATACAGCCCTGAGATTGAACCTAAGCATTTTTTCATTCTACTTTGGGACTTAGAACAAATATGGGAACAAATATTTTGTTTAATAATGTTTTAATAGTGTTAGATCTCTACAGATCAGGTCCTTCTAGGGAAAGCAAAACCTTTTCTCCCGGGAGCTACTGAAACGCAACAGATATGAGATTATTTCAATTAGCGTAGCATACGAGCTCGGAGCTGTAAGAATTCAGGGAGGCGCCTTGGCTGAGTTCTTACAACTAAATTTTAATGGTTCACAAGCAGACTTATATACACAAGGCAGGGACAAAAATACAGTTGTCATCTGTTACAAATATGGGTACACATCTAAATTTACATGTATCCTTCACATAATGCCTTTTCTGTAGAGCTTAAAACATTTAACTGCTGAGCAAGAGACATATACAATGGTGACTTATAAGGCAGCCCTATCCTCTGTTTTAACAATATTTTGACAGGCATTGAACAGTTGGTCTGCAGCTATTTACGATAGCCTCCCGTGAAAATAGCAAGGCCAGCGTATTCTTTTTAACCTTATCAATTCCAGAAGACAGTTTTAACCTTACATACCCTCCTTTTGTTCTGAAAGAACAAACCAATTGACCAATCCCATTTATTCTTCTGCAAACCACTCAGGAGAGGAAAAACTCCAAGGAAGAAACCTCCAAGAGACCATGTGCCTGCAGAAACCTATCTCTTTTAGGTATCTCGTCAGAGATGAACATATGGGTGGTTGACGAGTACCAATACTATTGGTATTTCTCGCTCTCTTTGTGGGAGGCATATACATAATGGTCGAGCTAGAAGCAGAAACATCTTTCTTTGGCAAAAAAATAGAGCTGATTACACTTTTAGGCATCTAGATTAATTCATACACACAGAGTAATAAACCTGCGATTATCCTAATTCCGAAAAGAATTTGATTCCCAATACATCGAGCCAATTTTCAAGGCCAAATGTAAAATCAAACTCTTTTGTTTCCTCTCGCATTCTAGATTAAATTTCTGCTAGAGTATCCATATCATGGTGTAAACTTTTTTGATTGGGTGTCAATATAAGAACGGCATTCTTTACCCACTAATTTACAAACCCCTCCTTGTGCTGCCATCAGATAACCCAATGCCATACAATTTTGCAAAACTACTGTCCTTATCTATTGCTGAACCTTAAAAATAGCGTCTTTTAGTATCGTGAAAAAAACATTTATATTGACTACTGAAAAATCCCCTTTTGCATATAAATCATACATTCCTAAAAGGGTATTAGACCTCCCACTACTCTCTTAACTGAGCTATTTTTAATAATTAATGCCTTTCAATTTCGTATTCTTTGCTTAGGTATGATGAACATTATTTAAATTCTATTTCTGAGCATAAGTGGGGGTTGGTGTGGGTTAATATTTCCTAGGAGCGACTGCCCAACACATACATCTTACATACTACATTTACTCAGAATATCGGAACAGACAAAATGGCTGCCATAGGCAAAATGGTTGACTTGTGATCCTTTCCTTGTGGTTGACACACGCCCTTGGGTGACCTCCCCACCTTCCTCTTTTCCAATCTTCTCAGCCCCCTCTTCCTTTAGAGACAGTCTTTTTAAAGAACAGTTAACCATATCATAGTCCTGCCGGACCAAAAAAATAGTCCCATAGTACATAACTTGATTCCTTTCTGGCCATTGTATTGGCCCGGTTGATTTCTTTTTCTTTCTCTTCTTCTGGGGGACTGCTGACATCTTCATCACCAAAAAGAGACATAGCATCAGTGGGGGGGTTGCAACGCACTTCAGGACCAAAGTTTTGCTGTTCATAACACAGAGAGTAATGAGTAGGACAGACACACATACAAAAACATCCACTAGCTTCGCTCCCAGCAAAATAATCTAACCACCAAGTCCCAACAAATCCCAACCCTCATCTCTACCTTCAAACACTGGAACCACTTTCCCAAATAACATAACCTGGTCTAGTTGCAGGATAATAATTTATCTATCCTTCTATCACAGAGTCAATAATTTCCCTAGGGCAAACTTGTATTTCTACTCCCTTCATAACCAATTTCTTATATATATATAGTTCTACAAATATCTTATAGCATCTTGTCTTTTTCCAAGGGGTTAAATATAACTCTCGTGTTCCTGGGGTGCAATTTATTCGGTATGTATAGTACATTGGGATATATTGCACTAAGATGTGGGCTTTGTTTACCAGGATTCCATTATATAACAAAATATTCTTGTTACTACCTTATCGTCTTCATGTGGACACCACTTACAGTATATAAACCTAATAGAATAAACATTGTAATTAAAATAATAAAACCTGTAAAAAGAAAGGTTATTAAAAAGTTCAAAGTTCATATGTTGAGGTCCGATTTTTCTTCCTATGAACTTTTCTCCTTTTTTTGGTTAGTGCCGGGTTTTCTTATGAACCAAAACACCAACTGAGAATGGCTGTGTCTTTAGGCCATCCCTCCTTTGTTGAGGTTTAATTTTGAAGCGACTGTGGGTGCACTTGTGTAACATGGATCCAGGAAAAATACTCTGATTGGGTAGAATCTGGAATAGGGCTCTCCACTTTAGATGAAAAGCGCTTTTGCGTCACCTTTATCTTCATCTAATTGGAAGGACTGCACCTGGACATGAGACACTAAGACAATTGCATTAGTTTCACACAATAGATGCTGATTAAAATCGTCTGTTTAGAGCATAATCATACAACATTAAATCTACAAGGTACCTAGGGTGACCATTGGTCTTCTCATGAGAGAAAATTATATCTGATTGTCACATTAGGCTAAGCCAAATACATCTTTATATTTAAGGGATCAATCACAAGGCTAAACAGGCAGAAAAATAAACGGTGGTTCATTCGGATAAGACCTTGAAAACACAAACACAAGAAACAGAGAATATACTTTGGGGAACCTTATACTTATTAGGAAAATAACTTGGGGAGATTTGGACTCGAAATCCAGGAGTCTGGGGGCACAGGGAGGCCCTGGTGTAATTCACACTGCGTTCCGTCAAATCATGCCTGCTTGCTGGGGAAAATTAAGTGACTACCAGCACTTTGGCCCCACAACTCCTGCAACCAAAATAATTATATTTCCACCCAAATATTCTCCTAAAACTGACACACAAGAAATTTCACAGTTCCGCTAAGGGAATATGACATAGAAAATAACAGGGTCAGTTCACTTTCAAGCACTCCATATCTGAGCTGGGGCATTGGAATGCTTATTCACATGTCATTCATCAATCTGGGTTTAAATCACAGGACAAACACAATGCATTGCAGGTTTAGAACTCATAAAACAAACATGTAGACACAAGAGCTTGCACTCCACTATTTGCACCTATCATGTGGGGTTCTAAAACCTTCTCTTCTCTAAGATACCAGCTGAGAATACTTTGCTTGGCAGACAAGACACGCCAAAATATCACCTCCCTTTCCCCTCATGTGCCAGGAGACTCTGTTCTCATAAGCATATTCTGTGCAGCAATTTCTCATAAGGGGCCACCCATACAAGGCAATCCACTTATAAGTTTGCACAGACAGCTGCAGGCCCATGAGGCAAAGGGAATACACAGAGAATGCATTAACTAGCCCACTGGGCTTACACAGTTAACCCTACATCCACAGTTTCTAGTTTATACCCATGTGGGGGTATAAAAAGGAAAAATTACAGGCAACCTAGTAAGGTACAATATTATGTAACCATGCTGTAAAATGTCTACAGTCATCTCTCCTGCTGACAGTAAGGCCTGGTAAGTTATGGGCATGCCAGCAGTAATTATGGAGGTTTGCCCTCACACCCTGGTGAGGTGCCCTATGTATGGATGGGAGTGATTGCACCGAGGGGTGCACCACAGAGGAGTTCCTCACCAGGACCATCCACAAGCGGACGCTGGGATCCTGATGAGATGGAGGTGCTGCACTGGATATAGGTACGACTCAAGTACAGTACCTCAGCTGCCTGTCTGGGTTGGCAGTCCCCACACACCATCATGCGGGAGACTCAGGAGTCCTGTTGCCAACAGGTGCACCCCCAGACACTACACTAATGGGGGCTGCTTAGACCACAGGGGCCAATATGAGATTGGGTGGGTCAGGCCAGAAAATCCGTTACAATTATACCCAAGAGCCAAAAGCTGACACTCTCAGCCCTTGCCATATGGTTTCAGGGGCAGCCAGCAATAATAACAGCAATAACACCCTCCTTTTGTTCACTTGTATTACATGTGAACAATATCACATAAAGGATAACAGCATTTAAAGCATAACCTTAATGGAATTGCTTGATGTTAGACTAACCTAAAACCTTTGGGTATAACATTTTCATAAAAAAATCTCAAAAGAACCCTACTGAATATAAATATAATCTGCTATAGTCTTCTGACAAAAACTTTTAGAACACAAAATAGCATCTGATTTGCTGAAAGAACAACCTGTAGCATAAAAACTCATAGACACAGATTTAAAGGTGGGACACATTTGAGAGAAAAAGATGGTTAAAAATGATAAAATATTAAATATTTGATCAACTTTGCAGAAAAATAATTCCATAGAGAACCCTCTAGTATATGAGAGAGAGTGGCTCAGTGAGTAACGACACTGACTGGCACTGAGAGCTTGAAGCAGGTGGAGCCCGGTTCAACTCCCAGTGTCGGCTCCCCGAGACTCCGGGCAAGTCACTTTATCTCCCTGTGCCTCAGGCACCAAAAACGTAGACTGTAAGCTCCACGGGGCAGGGACCCGCGCCTGCAAAAATGTCTCTGCAAAGCGCCGCGCACAACCAGCAGCACTATAGAAGAAAATGCTATTACTGCTGCGGCAGAGTTTATTCGAGCATTTGCCCGTTCTCTGCCGCAGCAGTAGCCTGGCGCGCGCCCGAGAGTGACGGGCGCGCGCCGAAGCAGCGGAAGAGCGCCCTCCGATCGGGGCGCTCTCCCTACCGCTGCCGGGTCCGCCGGGTCCCCCGGAACCCCCTGCCGCTGTCCCGCGATCGCGGGACACCAGGGCTCCCTCGGGGAGCCCCTGGACGCGCGTGCAGGGGGCGCACGCTCCCGAAGACGCGTGATCGCGCGTCTATGACGCGCGGCACGCCGAGGGGCGGCCACTAGCAAGCCGGGAGATTTCCCGGCTTGCGGTACCGACCACACTCGAATAAAGTGTGTCGGTACTGTATTATTATAAGTATACTGGCAGACCTGGTCAGGGGCCGTTTTCCTTGTACGTTGCTTTACTGCTATTTCGGGGTCTGCACACTTATACATGGCTCAGCACTAGAGTTTCTGTGCTGATTACATTGGACTAGTGGTTACTTTATCCACCTGTTCCCACTGCAAGACACTAGTTTAGTGATTCTATGCAGTTCATCAGTGATCCAGATTATTACATTGTGTTCATACTATAGGGTCTGAGCGTTTAATATTTGTTTTAATCCCCATTTTAATCCCCATTTTACACGGATATTAAAGATTTAAGTTTTAACCACTTCGTTACCCACCCACCAGGTGTTTAGAGTGCTCATTTTGGGTTACTGTCCTCTGTTTATTTGAACTCTATATTAATCAATTTACACCTTTTTCCATTTCAAGCCATATAACAAGCTCAAATAACTCTCTGGGCTTCCTGCCAAAACCTTGTAACAGAAAAAATGGTTAATTACTGGTTACTGCAATACAATTTGGGACAGCTTGTAATATGCAGCTCTTCACACAGCCCGACAATGTTTCTGGTATTCAAAAATTAAAACTGGATCCTTGTTAAACAGAAAATTGTAGGCTTTAACATATACTTTTAGATAGTTTAGTTACTGGTTATACACAAAAAGAGCACAGAGCGCAGATACAAAACAAACAGAATTTTACACTTCTTTCACACATTCAACCAGTTTTTACAAAAAAATAACAGACACATATTTTTTTACCTATTTTAATAAATAGGAAAACAAAACAGTTTGATCCTGCAGAATAAATTAATAAAGATATCCCTTTTTTTTTTTTTTTTTTTCATATCATAATTAACTTCTTTTTTTTTTTTTTTAACTAATTTTTAAAATGCTGAGCTTCTAGTTAGCTTTGTGTCTAGAATATATTTCCCCTGTTATTCTATATAAGATATTCACCTGATTTTATCTGTGGAGATTTAGAGGAAAAGAATTATAATTCTGGTTAAGGAAATAAATCGCCTGGCCAGTACGATAAACATCCTTATTATTCCAGTGACTGGACTGTTTACAAAAATAATTCATCCTTTCTTTATTCTTTTTCTCCACAGATACCCAAAACTTTCCCTTGCCCAGTGTAAATTAGTTTATATTATTGTGGTGGTGTACACCTTTTAGAAATTAAATTTCAACAGGAGCAATTAATTATATTCTTATTTTAGAATCATTTGCAAGTCCTGAATAGTCATTTTGTATACATACAATATACCGGTATTCTTATTATTCAATGCAAATAACACTTTGACATAGATAGAATTCACCCAGATTCTTACAAGCACACATACAGGGATTACTCAATCAATCAACCTTTTTTTTTTTTTTTACCATATCCATACTTAAAAATAAAACATTCTGAGGGAAAAAGAAACCTATACCTGTTATACTCTTGTTTTCCACTTTTCAATTCAGACAGGAAAATATTATTAATTTAAACTTAATATATACTCATACTCAGTTAATGTTGCACAAATAATTTGAGTTTGCATGTTCGTTTTTCCTAAGAGGCATGCTGCGATTCACGATTTTTTTAGTACATTCCTATGCCTGTGTAAAAATAGCTGCAGGAAAAAAGGTGGGGGCTACTTGCAGCTGCTTATTACAATACATACAGGCGAGATAGAGAGACAGCTGATTTTGCCACGGACAGTGAGGGAGAGGTTTGTGCGAGGGCTGACAGGTTAGTGTAAGTTCATTAGATGACAAAATGTTAGTGCCCATAATGAGTTTATACAGGAAAGAAATCTTAACACTTTATGCGCACGTATTAATAAACAATTATTAACTTAACTTTAAACAATACCTTAACTTAACATTAAACAATCCTTATGTTAACTTAACTTTAAACAATCTTAACTTAACTTAAATTGCCACGCTATTTGAAATCATATACTGTCCGTTTTACTTATCAGGGACTTACTGTACACTTGATTAAACAATAGGGACTCACCCTTTGTTACATTAATCACAGACTTACCCTCGATAAAACCAAAGGGACTCTCACCCTTTGTTACATAAATCGGGGACTTACCCTTGATTAAAGGGACTTACCCACGATTAAACAATAAGGACTCTCACCTTATGTTCTTTTGCCCTTATAAATTTAGGTTGTTTAGTTTCGCAGAGGAAAAGGTGAGAAACAAATAAAAAGAATCTTTACTCACCCTTTTTCCTGTGCGAAATTCCACTTCTGTCACCAAAACTGTTAGATCTCTACAGATCAGGTCCTTCTAGGGCAAGCAAAACCTTTTCTCCCGGGAGCTACTGAAACGCAACAGATATGAGATTATTTCAATTAGCGTAGCATACGAGCTCGGAGCTGTAAGAATTCAGGGAGGCGCCTTGGCTGAGTTCTTACAACTAAATTTTAATGGTTCACAAGCAGACTTATATACACAAGGCAGGGACAAAAATACAGTTGTCATCTGTTACAAATATGGGTACACATCTAAATTTACATGTATCCTTCACATAATGCCTTTTCTGTAGAGCTTAAAACATTTAACTGCTGAGCAAGAGACATATACAATGGTGACTTATAAGGCAGCCCTATCCTCTGTTTTAACAATATTTTGACAGGCATTGAACAGTTGGTCTGCAGCTATTTACGATAGCCTCCCGTGAAAATAGCAAGGCCAGCGTATTCTTTTTAACCTTATCAATTCCAGAAGACAGTTTTAACCTTACAAATAGCACAAAAGGCTGTGCGGATTTTAAAAGTCTTAGGGGGCTATGCACTAAGATCAATGCTTTTGCGTCCGGATGAAATAAAAAAGCACGTCCGTTAAAAAGTGAGGCCGGAGACGCGATTCACTAAGGCCTTGAGCTCATTTTCTAACGTACGTGCTCAAAACAGCCACAGCGTACGTGTTGCTTTTTTTCCCCTGCTAGCATTCTTAAACTTCACGTACGATAGCTGATAGAAAAAATAAGCCGCCTGTAACATTTGCATGGAGATTCTGTATCTCCATACAAGGCTGTTACAGGTGATCGTATATTAAATACATTTTAATAATAGTGTACATGAGCAGGGGGTCTCCGGACCTGAACAGCATTGGTTTCAGGTCCGGGGACCCCCTACTTCAGGAGATACCGGCCCCGTTAAGGGGTGCCGGTATCCCCTGCACTTTGAAAGCTTCCGCATCACGTGACCGGGACATTTAAATTCTGCAGGGCATACCGGCACCCCATAACAGGGCCTGTATCTCCTGAAGTAGGGAGTCCCCAAGGCTGAAACCAATGCGGTTCAGCTCTGGAGACCCCCTACACATCTACACTAATGTCAAAACACACATATCAATAAACAATCATTCCTTACCCTAGCGGCTATCTGCAATGGTAATGAAGCTGCATTAATGTACATTTTAATAATAGTGTGCCGGAGCAGGGGGTCCCGTGAGCTGAACCGCATTGATTTCTTCCTCAGAGACCCCCTGCTTCCCGAGTTACAGGGCAAGGTATGGGGCATCGGTGCCAGTGTCGCCGCCATCTTTATAGCGTCCAAGACGCGACGGGGACGCTATAAAGATGGCGGCGACACTGGCACCGATGCCCCAAACCGGGGCCTGTAACTCGGGAGGCAGGGGGTCTCTGAGGCAGAAATCAATGCGGTTCAGCACAGTGCCACTTTTTGCTTCAAAAACCATTTTTAACATGGTTCCCTATAGGCTTAAGCTTGCTGCATGGTCACAGCTTTGAGCACAGCCAGGGTTAAGGTGCATACCCAGAAAACCACCCACAGACAGCTGTTTCGACCTTAATGGGTCTCATCAGTGTGGGGTTGATTAACTGGGTATGCAAAGAAGCGAAAGGATGGGCCAACCATAATACTGAGTTAAGTTATGGTGAGTACAAAAAGTGACAAAAACCCTCCACAGTAAAGTAAATATGCAAATGTAAATACAACTATATGCTCATCTGCATGTCTTAGGCAGGTCTGCAACCCCGCCTTTCCCCATTATCACCCAGCACACAGCACTTCCACTGCAGCAAGGGATTCTGGGAAATGACATGCAAATGAGCACACAGTGCCACTTTTTGCTTCAAAAACTATTTTTAACATGGTTCCCTATAAGCTTAAGCTTGCTGCATGGTCACAGCTTTGAGCACAGCCAGGGTTAAGGTGCATACCCAGAAAACAACCCACAGATAGCTTTTTTTTTTTTTTTTTTCTCCCGAGAGAGTTGCACCCTCTCGCTCATCGGATCCCAGTCCACTTCAGTGGATAGGGAGCTTGCCCTTGGACTCTCCAACCGAAGTCAAACCCGCCCTCAGTGCACAGTTTCCCTGAAGGTTTCAGCCCGAAAGCCTAGGTCTCCAGGGACATTGATGCCTTCCTCCGTTAGGATTCAGAACATCTGTCTCTTCCTCCCTCTGGCCCGAGGCCCGCAAGGGAGTTCGCATCATCTCCCCTCTTTCGAGGGTTGTGCGGGTGCACCCCAGCCCTGAAGGGCTGGTTGTTCGAATGCCATCCCCCCTTAGCCCGAAGGCTAAGGGGTTCTGTGGTCCGGGGCCTGGACAACACCTCTCAACGAGCTAGAGGGCCAAATGCTTGCCACAGACCTTTCCTACTGAAGCCCCAGATAGGATGGTACTGCATTTGGTCATAGCTGTGCAGGTCGAGAGGAGCACTCATATCGCCTTGATCTTAGCCAAAAGGCAGAGAAGCGATCCCGCCCCTATACACATACATATATACATATAACACCAATATACAAATAAATGGTTCAGGATTACATAAACATGTATACATAAAAACATCAAATCTGAATCTCATAATTATCACATATAAAATTAATCCAGCAGCATTTTAAAAAAGAAATGATATGTCCTCTCCCAACAAACCAGCAGCTAGACAAATGTATATCAAATGTCACACAATTGCAATGAGTGTGTACATGATGCAATTAATCTGTGCATCATGTAACACTATGCAAAATCAATTTCAAAATACAATACACTATGAACAATGTCCCCTAACCACCAATGCCATCCACAAAATCAAATAGAAACTAAGCAACATAAATACATTTACCATCAATCAATTAATCCATTTCCTAAACCAATTACAATCCAATCCAAATCAATTATATGTAACCCATGTCCCCCCCCCCCCCCCCTCGGTCGCAGACTGGATCTCTAGGGTGTAGTGAGGGCTGGCTACATGTATGTTGGTGGTGCATACCTGTGAGGAACAGGAGGGCCTGAATCTCCCGTGATGGTATTGAGGATAACAGGGACAGGCTTCTGGGGTATATGCCTCCATCTTCTTAGCAACGTTGGTGCAACGCCTCCATCTCTGGCGAGCCTTAAGGATAAGGTGAAATCCTCCCAGAGAAACCCTGGTCCCAGGGCGAGAGATTTCAGTCTCACACAGTCTTTTGTATAAAAGCAGCAATGGTCTTTATTCTCCAACAGCAGACTTACAGCACACAGCAGCAGCACACAGCAGCTGCAGCACACAGCAACAGGTCTTTTCCTCCTTCTCCTTTCCCTCCAGAAGTACACCCTCAGGATGGTCTGTGGGGTCTTTGCTCCCTGCCTCCACCCCAAACCTAGGGCGCTCAGGGTGGGCTAGCTCTTCCCTCACCCCCTAGGCAGGGTGAGGGGAATTGGTCCACCTCCAGCTAACTAGGCCCTGCTCCTCTGGAACCTAGCTAGCTCACACAGTCTGACTGTCCAGTCAGACACTCCAACACTAACTGACACAAAGCACACAGGAACTGCAACTAAATTGAGACAGCCCTGCCCATCATGATGTCAGCAGGCCCCTCCCCTGTGTCTCTGCCTTTCCACACAGAGTCAGGGGGCCTACCTCCACCAATCACGGCAGGGCTTGAGATGGGGGAAACCCTTGATAACTACTGGCGGCCTGCCCTTAGCAGGACATATACAATTCACTATTCAATTCCTAAAGCAAAAGCAATGCCAAATAAATTCTAAGTCAAAGTAACCACCATTCCAATCTAACTACCAGAAATAAACCATTAAAAATTACATGTTACTAAATAAAAATTACATTACACACACCAATGTATAAATAAAGCTGCTAAATACATTTGTAATACATGAAAAGAACATAAAGATTAGCAAAACAATCAATTATTATCCCTGTATGTATATCCATATAGATAGATATACATAACATACAGGGGCAATAATAGAGCATAAAAAACAATGCATTTACAGTACATCCAAAAATCACATAGAATACACCCATTCAGTGTCCCTGAATGTATGTATATCCATAGGGACATAGATCAATTCAGGGGCATTAAATGGAAAATAAAACGCATGAATAAAAAATCAAAAAAACCTGTAAAAGTTAAAATAATAAACTTTTCTTTTGTTTACTTACCATTAGATGCCCACTCACCGAAATCCAGGGGATCCAGAAGCACTGGAACCAATCCAAAGGTAACCATAAAATAATAAACCCTTACAATCCACAACAGTGTCTTCTTTCTTCTATTTGTAATCCTTTCCGTCAGTCTTAAGGTCTTTGTTTCTTCTTTGGGGTCTTCTCCGTCTTCTTCCAACTTCTCATGCCACGCCCTTCTTATCTTCTTAGGAGGGGAGGAATTCCCTCCTCGGCGTCTGGCTTCAAAATGAGACGACATAGGCTTTTATAGGCCTATGACGTCACATTTTGGTCAAATGTTTCCCACGGCCGTGAAAAACATGTGATTTGGGCAAAAAAAAATAATGATGATGTCATTTAAAGGCAATGACGCCAGCCAATCAGAATGGCTGAGCTTCAATTGCCTTTAAGATGACATCATCAAAACAAAGATGGCCGGCGACACATGACACACTCTGATTGGCTGAAGCAAAGCCTCTGTCACATGGTCTACCAGAGCCATTCAGAGTTGGGATTTCGTTCCCACGCTCTGATTGGCTACCGTACCATGTGTCGCCTGCCGCGGGGTCAGCCGGGGACATCCGCCGGCCTGTTGTATGGGTGTTGCGCCTGCAAAAATGTAGAGAAATCCACCCAGAGGGGAAGGGGGGAGCCAAGCAGCAGCATAGCAATGAAGAACGAGAGGCTGATGGGGCTAGCTAAAAATAGACTTTATTGAAACAGCGTGCTGACAAGTCCTCTGACGCGTTTCAGCCCGTGGGGCCTTTGTCAAAGAGTGACCTGTCAGCAAATCAAACCTCCTTAAGTAGTGTGTGCAAAAACTGATACACCTGTATGTATGGCCCAATCATTGAGCTACAGGTTTCCAGCATCACATAATCACCACTTAGGAGCATACATGGCTAAAAACAAAGGAATCAGGAACACGCATGTCAAATCATTGATATACACAGTATGATACAATACAAAGTTTGCCTTATATACTTAAGCAATCAATTTATCACAAAAGAGATAGCCTGTTCCCAGTTAAAAACAAAGATGAATAAGATCATATGCACACTGGTATTTAAGTCTTATGTTTGATCTAATTAAATAGCGATATACCTATACATAAAAGGGACAAGAAAATAACGAACAATCTATAAGCTTATCACATAGCACAATGTTTAGTATAATATGTTTAAAAAGAAAAAGAGAGAGATATGAGTGTGTGGAGGGGAAAGGGGGGAAAAAAGGGGGGGGGTGAGGGGAGGAACGGGAGGGGGGGGAGGGAGGAGGGGAAAGGAAAGAGGGAGAACGGGAAAGACTGTGATGGTTTAGTCATCTAAGAAATGTTTTAACTCCCATTCTATGTTTAATCCATGGGGTTGTAATGTGTTGAGGGAAAAAATCCATGACATTTCTTTTTTGTTGAGGCAATTTAACCTATCACCTCCTCTAGTGTGAGTGGGAATATGTTCTACTCCATAGAATTTAAAATTCTTAAGACCACCAAGTGGACATTGTGAAAAATGTTTTGATACGGGATGGAATAAGTCCTTTTTATTAATTAATCTCAAATGTTCAGAAATTCTTATATGCAAAGGTCTGATTGTCCTGCCCACATATTTACTATTGCATCCACAAATAATAACATAAATAACATAACTGGTATGACAGTTAATGAACATGTTGATTCTATGTTTACTATTAGGAAACAATGTATGCACTCGTTTTGTGGGCAGAGCAAATTTGTAACATTTACAAAAGCCACATTTGTGGAATCCTTTAGGCATATTAAATGCGAGACTGGTGTGCAGATTGAAAAAGACTTTTAGAAATAGATGAAGCAAGTGTATTGGCCTTTCTGAATGCAAACTTAGGTCCAGACTTAGCGAAAGGTCCCAGGTCTGGATCTAATTTAAGTACATTCCAATGCTTAGAAACTATTTGTCTAATCTGTGATGCTTGCTTGCTAAACTTGGTAATGAATAAAGGGCTTTCCGAAAATGATTCTTTGTTCTTTTTTGTCTTGTGTTTAATCAAGGTACTCCGATCTGTAGAGTCTGCATTCACAAAGGCCAAATCGACATCTGTTTTAGAGTATCCCCGTGTTAGGAATTTAGATTTTAATGTCTCTGAATGCTGCAGAAAAGTATCCTGATTGGAACAAATACGTTTGTACCTCAAAAATTGTCCCTTGGGGATGCCACGGATGAGTGACTTGGGGTGACTGCTATTCGCATGTAGATAGGAGTTTCTGGCATGAGGTTTGGTAAAAATATCTGTTTGGATACCTGTGGCTGGATCACCATGGATAGCCACATCAAGATAATTAATTGTATTAGTGTCTGTTTGAAATGTGAATTGAAGATTAATATCATTGAAATTGATAGTGTGAAAGAAAGTGTGAAAACTATGTATATCCCCATCCCAAATGAAAATCAAATCATCAATAAACCTTTTGTAAAAAACAATATTAGAACGGAATGTATTAGTGCTATCATAGATGTGAACAGATTCCCATAAACCAATAAAAAGATTAGCATATGAGGGTGCAAAAGAAGTCCCCATAGCTGTGCCCTGTTTTTGAAGAAAATAGTGTGAATCAAACAAAAAATAGTTATGTGCTAAAATGGAATCATTAATAAACGTGATCTGTGCTGTTGAAAGTGAAGAAGATTGAAGATAGTGATAAATGGCTCGAAGGCCGTGTTCATGTTGTATAATAGTGTATAATGATGTGACATCCATGGTGACCCACCTGTATCCTTCCTTCCATTCAATGTCTTGTAAGGCTATCAGTAAAGCCGTGGTGTCCTCAATGAATGACGATAAGGTACGCACAATCGGCTGAAGAAATTTGTCTACATATCGTGAATAGAGCTCATCCGGAGCCAGCTGCTGGGAAAGATTATGTGTGAATAGTAGGAGCTCAAATGCATAGCTACGTGAAGTGGGTAATCAACATTTACTGACTATGTTTTGGAATTTACATACAGCAGCACCCGTGATCATCCTTCTGAGCACCTGAGGGGTTAAAACACCTTGTTTTGCCCATGTTAACATACCTGCAAAAATGTAAACAAACAATTTTTTCTAAGTCCATCTTTTTTAGCGGCTGCCTTGAGCTGACGTGTTTTCTTGAACGCAACTTTCGCGTATGCTAAGGTTGCGTAGCTTAGTGCATCCCGCAGAAGGGCAGAATTGAACGCAAACAGGTTAACGAACTAGCAAAGTTGGACTTAGAAAAATTTCCTGAAAAAAGTCAGTTTTAGAACGCAAAGTGCCTTTTTGCGTGACTCTGTGAATCGCGTTCAGCGCAACATCACGTTCTAAGAGCACTTTGCATTCTTAAAACGACTTATCGGAGCTTAGTGCATGACCCCCTAAGTCAGGTTTGCAGTGTGTGAGGGATATGGCTAGTGGGAATAAAAGTAAAGAGTCTCATTCAATCTCTCATAACCAGAAGACTTACACAGTATAAAAGTGTAAAGTATATTTTATTAAACAGGTATGTTTAAAATGTATTATTCTTGTGCACTGTAAAATAAGCTGGGACTTTCAAAGCCGGTATTCTGAGTGAGCAAGGGGGCTACCAAACTGCGGTTCCACTGTGTCTATTCAAGGTCCGGACTTGAAAGACTTAGATGCATAGAGGTGTGAAGAACATTTGGGCAGGATGGCTAGGTGAAGTAACAAACACACAAAACCCCAGCAAGCTTTTTGGGAACCCCTGAGCCCCACAAAATATATATGTATATAAGTGTCTGTCGTTTGTTATATACATATGCTCTCCTTTTTGACACTTATATACATATACATATATGTTTTGTGGGGGCTCAGGGGTTCCCAAAAAAGCTTGCTGGGGTTTTGTGTTTTGTGTGTTTGTTAACTTATTTTCAGCTGTCTCAGCTGTTGGAGGTTAGTGGCTCCTCCTTACCAGGCTTTAAGCCCGCCCCTCCCCACTTCCCAAGTGAGTAGGTCCTTTCATTCTGCTGGATATAGACCCACTGTGGTATTGTTATGGATTACAGGTATTTTCTGGCATATAACGCATAATGAATACAGGTCACAGGTACTTATATACGTAGTATCATAGTAAGGCCTAGTATAGCTTAGAGTATATTGTTAAAATCCTGTTTTTTCTTGTCTTAGAAATAATAGCTTGTTTTGCTCAGAAGTGGCAGGATATTAGGACAGGTTACAAAGACATAAAAAGGGGAACTTATAACGGTAAACACGCTGTGGTTTGAACGGGAACTTATGAAATATCATAAAGTTACTAAATGTACGTCCTAAGATCGTAAACATCATACGTCACTAACTATAATTTCTGACTCGTAAACATCATACGTCACAAACCACAGAGTATGGACACATGACACGTGACACACGTACGCAGTAACTAATACACTCTATATTAGGTTGGCCCGACTCCATGTTAGATCAGAGAGAGAAAGAGAACCGAACTTAAGTGTGAAGTCACACAGATGAGACTGGGACTGGCTGACCTGACCTGACGTAATATCTTTTGGTTTGTGAGTATTGACAATGCATATCTAGTTATAATCTCTGCATAGTTAGGAATGGATTGGTAACATACTGTAACTGTTAGCCATTGGCTTATAAGAAGCTTGTTCTGATATTTCTGATATTTCTGAATATTGTTGTAATACAATAAAGGATAAACCTTTTCTTATACAAACTCTGAGTACCCTTTCTTTATAAATAATAATCTCACGATACCCTCCATATATCATAATATGTGAGGGTGTGGCCGAGGCTTTTTCAAGTGCAACATCCTTGGTTTGTGTTCTCTGCTTAGAGCAGGATATAACTCACCATAAGGCGACACTTGATAAAGAGAGGTAGGTGATTTGAACCCAGATTATGGCGCTCCAACGTGGTTAATTACTCATGAGTTGTATAATAAATCTGACGTTACCCATTTAATCTTGAAAGTACACGTGTATGCTATTTCCTCTTTATAAAAGAGAAGGTACAATTTTCATTATATATATATATATAGTATATCATGGCTGTTACAGATTTTGCACGAGTTGCAGATCTGAATGTTTTAATGAGGAATCAGTATCAGAGAAATCTGATTGACGGTGAAACTCTGGCATTTGAAATTCAATTTGGCCCGTGGGGACCTGGGGCAAGATACTGCTATATAACAATAGACACCACAACTGATCCAAACACATATCAGTACGTACAACAGGCATATGATCCGTTAATACACACGATCATTAATTTGACACATAATGCAGCGACTGTCATTTTGGGACAACAGCCTGTGATTGCTACAGGCGTGGACAGACATGGTCCTATTAATTCTGGTGCGAAATATGGGGAGAGTCGCACACACTTATTTACACCAATTACATTACCTGAGTTTATCCTAGAGACGAGCAGTGGGACAGAAGAGGTAATTTTCAAAGAGATAATAGAAGTTTTCAGACTCCTACACAGAGACAAAACACTCCTACACCACAGACTACACAACAAAATACACGCTTTGAACAGCAAGCTCGTAATGAGGGTGCAGTGTCCAGATATAATCTGAGACAATACATTAAAACTCCTGACAGATATGGGCAAGGCAAGGCTAGCGAAATTAAATTTCGTGACAAGCGTACAGGTTTTGCTACGCAGACTTCAGGATTAACGAACAGCCAACGTGAGGTTAAACAGGCTGCAGCAGCGACGACACCGGCGAGCACAGAGAAATTTGTTGGGAAGATAACTCACCTCCCTACAGACTTCCTCTTTGAGGAATGACAAACTTAACGTTAAACATTCACTACAAGGGAAAAGATTACACTGGCCTATTAGACACACAAGCCGACATATCCCTTGTAAGAACTGATATTTTAATAGATGAAAATTATGTACACGACATCACGATACAAACAATTGAGGGAAATGGCACTTATCCTTCATATTATTTAGACTTAAAAATTAATGACAGGAGAGTTTCTATTGAATTAGTTGAACATGACAGATTAGGTTGTGACTTTCTTATAGCATACAAAGATGTGGCTTCCTTCTTTACAATAAAAGAGGAAGTTACAGAAAACCGCAAGCATACGGAATTGACTGTGAAATTTGACTTGGAAAAAATTATCACAGATCAATGCAATGAAAGTGCTTTTAATGATAAAACAAAATTGTATAATTGGTTAATGACACACAAATATATTTTTCAACAGTGGGAAAATCAGGTCGGATTTAGAAAACAAATAGTACACAATATTAATACATGTTCTACACTTCCAAAGAAACAGGCACAATATAAAATTAATCATGCCGCCTTACCAAGCATACAAATTGTAATCAATGATTTACTTAAACAAGGAGTACTGCTTGAACAGTATAGCCAAATGAATACTGCAGTATATCCAGTACCTAAAAAAGATGGTTCATGGCGGATGGTGTTAGATTATAGGGAAGTGAACAGAGTCACACCTTCAGTGACAGCACAGAACACACATTCACCTTCAATCTTAAGCGGATTACAGCGTAAACGCTTTAAAACTACGTTTGACTTAAGCAATGGGTATTTTAGCCACCCAATCACGCCTGAGAGTTATTGGCTAACCTCATTTACCTGGCAAGGTAAACAATTGGTTTTTACACGCTTACCACAAGGTTTTGTAAATAGTCCAGCTTTATTCACTGCAGACGTAGTCTCACTATTGTCTAAATTTGCTAATACAGAAATTTATGTTGATGACGTTTATTTATCACATGACACAGAAGAAGAGCATTTTAAAGCTATGACAGAAGTGTTAATTACATTGACAGAAGCAGGTTACCTTGTTTCCCTAAAGAAATCTCAGCTTGCAAGAGAAACTGTGACATTTTTAGGCTTTGAAATAGCTGAAAATGGCAGAGGCCTCTCTACTAATTACAGAGAAAAAGTTTCCAACATCAGTGTTCCTAAATCACTAAAACAGTTAAGAAGCATTATTGGGTTACTGAATTTTTCAATGACGTTTATCCCAGATTTTAATGTACTGATTGAACCATTACATCACGCAACATCACGCGAGATTAAGTCAGAGCAGACTAGACCGAAAACACCTTTTAAATGGTTAACAGTTGAGGATGAGGCATTGCGAAAGTTATTAGCAGCAGTTAATGATGCTTCCTACTTAGCGCAGCGCGACCCGACAAAACCATTGTCAGCTTATGTCAACATTTCACCTCTAGCTGCATACATTAGAATTTACAATGCTATGGAAACAGTACCAATTACATTATTATCTTATGTATTTACAAACACAGAGAAGAGATATTTGTCGCTTGAAAAACTATTATCAGCGATTACACTCACAGTGCTAAAATCACGTGATTTGGCACAGGGACAGGATATCTATATATACACTTCAGTAGCTTCACTAGCAACATTGCAGAAACAGACCATTCCGGATAGGAAGGCGTTATGAAGTCGTTGGTTAAAATGGTATACCATTATAGAAGATCCCCAAATACATTTTGTGCATGATAAAACTTTAACTACATTAGATGACCTCCCATCACCCTTTGAAGGGGTAACATGGGAAAATCAAACACACCCAAATGATTTTTACACATGCATTTTCTACACAGATGGTTCAGCTGTAGACTCCAGCAAAGAAGGAGTGAATAAATCTGCAGGTTCAGGAATTGCAAAATATGATGCACATATGAATTTGTTGCATAGTTGGCAATTACCTGTAGGAGACCACTCTGCACAGTTTGCAGAGATTCATGCTTTAGCTTTTGCTATGAAAGAAGCACTTACAGTTAAGGGACATGTACTTATAGTTACAGATTCCGCTTATTTAGCACGTTCAGCATTGCAGGACCTACCAATTTGGAGATCAAATGGATTTTTAAATGCCAAAAGGAAACCACTAACGCATATAGCTAAGTGGAAGGCCATTGCGGCCTATCTTGATCAAAAGCCTGATATTGAAATTGTACACGAGCCAGCGCACAGAACGCTTGGTTCATCGGTTCATACTATGGGTAACCAGTTTGCAGATAGTCTCGCGCAAACTGTAAGTCAGAAATTTGCCGTTAACAAAGTGTTAACAAGGGCACAGTCAAAGTCAGCCAGTCTCGATGCAGAGTTGTATGCTTGTCTGGATACCACCAGGCCTAATCCACCTGGGTATCCTAAGAAATACTCATTTAAACAAGTCGACAATAATTGCATGGTTGTAATTGATGCTAATGAATTCATTGTTCCCCCTGTAGCAAGCAGAATGCAGATCGCTACGCAAGCACACGACAGTGTGGGACACCCTCACCTAGGGAGAGAAAATGTTTTGTTGACACTGAAACACAAATACTGGTGGCCGAACATGAGGAAAACTGTTAAGACAGTTCTAAGCAACTGTAAACCATGTCGGTTGGTGAACGCTCCTAATCATCAGACCTCACCATTTATTATTAATGCAATACCGAACAAACCGTTTGATTTAATATATTTGGACCATATTGGACCTTTGCCAGCATCACATTCCTACAAACATGTTTTGGTTTGTGTTGATGCTTGTACAAGGTTTACGTGGTTATACCCCGTTCGTGGTACGACATCTAGCTCTACGCTTAAATGTCTCAACACCTTAGTAAGTGTGGCTAAGCCCAAGGCCTTTCATTCCGATGGTGGACCTGCTTTCACAGCGGCAGAAACCAAGGAGTGGGCCGCAATATTAGGTATTGATTGGGCCTTCAGCTCGCCGTCTTATTCTGGAAATCGCTGGAATCTTTGCACGTAAAAATTACGAGGTAAAACGACTTTTAACCAAAATGCTATCTAATCGTCCTACACAGTGGTATCCACTCTTAGTTACGGTTCAAATTGGCTTAAATAATATTCCTAACTCAGTAACTGGTAAAACACCCCATGAACTGTTATATGGTACTCCTATGAATACACCGTTTACTAATGATTCTATTTCTGTCCCAGGGAGACTTGAACAAATATTAATTTTACAGGAATTGAGGGATTCTTTTTCCCATACAGCCCACACACCACGTAATCCTGCAGCTTGGACGCCGCAGATTGGACATTCGGTCCAGGAGAGGGTTGCTAAGGTAAAGCCGTTGCGGCCTAAGTGGAAGAAACCTACCACGATACTTAAAAAGATAAATGAAAGAACCTTTATCATCCAAGATACAAAAGGAAAAGAAAGAAAAGTGAGTATCGATAATCTTAAGCCTACAGCACATTGCAGTAATGTCACTGTTCAAGATGGAGGAGACACCGTATCTGCGACAGACTTCGATCGAGCTGCAGCCTCTCGAAGCACAGATTGCAAGACAACAGGATGTGGAAAATAATCACGCAGGTGAGGTCCTACAAGCTGAAGCTGACTTCCCTGACAGTGACCAAAGACATATATATGTGTTACCTGCCATACCGGATCAACGCAACATTTACCAGAAGGCCTATCAAACAGTGGCTAAGGTGATCACAAAGAAAAGACTGTTAAAGACTATTTTGTGTTTCTCAATCTGTTTTGCTTTTCTAGCAATATCGGCCAGCGTTATTTTCAGGTTACAATGGCATTTTGTGACTCAGCAAGAAGGAGAGATCATCGACTGGAAACGTACAGCAGCACACGGTATTACCACACCAGACTCCGGCATCGTGAAACGAGGACTACATTACGATTTGAAACCGGTGGACATACAGTCGGTGGGTATACCTCAAGGTGTGTATTGGAAGCCGTTTCCTAAACCTATCATCCAGAAACGAAAGACTTTGGGGATTTCACAGGTTGTGCTGTTTGATTCTACTGTGCTAGCTAAAGAAGCTGGTATAACTACGCCAGAAGGAAGGAAGCTGGTGACACAACATCTGAATGCACAGATGCAACAGCTGCAATCTACAAGCCTGAAATATGATTTACCCCTTCATGACCATTGGAAGCAGCAAAGCTACCGTGAACAACGTTGTCATGCTGAATTTGGACATTGTTATTTCATTGACTTTCAAGGAACACGTAAATGGCCAACGAAGGAGCTGAAAGCTGATCATTGCCCTCGGCCTGGTGTGACCATGGACAATATAAGGTATAAGCAATACCCTATTTTCTATCTGAATACAGGTCAAATTACTCAGAACGGATTCGTTCCCAATGGACAGACTGATCCAAGAGTGGCATTCTGGGAAGGTGCTGAAGAAGAAGAGTACAGAATACCTGGGGGGGTAAGACCGTATATATCTGCTGTTTTTTGTACTGACAGTATTTACTCAGGATGGTGGAACTCATCAATAACCGCTGAGGACCTGTTACACAAACTTCAAGATGTGATGGAAGATGCTAAAACTGGACAGCTAAAGACAGCAGCACTTCCGAAAGAATGGAATACAAAAGGTGATGGTATGTTGTTTCGTGAACCTACAGCATGGGACACTTGCACTCAACCACGCTTTGCTACATTTACCAATACGACATACTACAGCCATTCATGTAAAGGTTTCAAGAATGCGTGTGGTATCACATTGGAGAAATTGATTAATGAAGGAATCTGTGATAAGGACACTACAGTATTCAAGTACGGTTGTAAACCGTGTTCCTTTTATTACAATCTCACGCAAGGCTATTTTAACTGGCAACCGAAAATGATTGATCAAGGATTTTTACATTTTTCTGGGTTACGAGGTTTTTGGTGTGTGGAGCGAATAGTGATTATGAAACCTAATTACAAAGTCTACTCCCTGTTCCAGAAATGTCTCAATGATAGTTTGCATATGAATGTTGACACGATAATCAGGGCAATGAGCGATTTGATGAATGTTCAAATAGCTCCAGATGATAAACCCTGTGAGTATGACACGTGCACCACACGTAATATTGTTAACATGCCCTACTCAGAGGCAATGTGGGGTACGAATGCAACGATTAATGCCATAGTGTATTATGAAAATGACACAGAGTTCATGAATGAATGTAAAGTTTCAAGTAAAACATCTGCAAGAAAATTGCTTACTAACGATGATATTCTTATAACCACAGGACACCTGCTGAGTGATTCTGTTTCTGTTATAAGTCAAATCTCTGACTCAAATGATGAAGAATTAAGGAGAGGTATTTTGGTGTTAAGAGATCACATGATAAAATTTGCTTCCTACACAATTTCAGATATAACAGTGTTATCTGAAGAAATTAAAGCTTTGGTTATTCTTAATCACATTACTTCTATCAGGTTAACATTGCAAAGTAAAAAGGTTGACATATCACTTTTAAATCTCACTTTAATCACATAGACTCTCAATTTAAGTCCGAAGGAATCTGAAATCCTGGCATATGTTTCACAAACCACAGTTTATGACATACGAGAAAGAAACCACAGACGGGTTCATAACCCTGATGACTCATTATGGGAAGTTTTTATATACTATGAATTATTTATTCCAGGAGACGTGTATACAACAAATTGGGAACTGCTTAATTTTGGACACATAACACACACAGGTTCTTATTTCGCAAGGATGCAGGTTGCGCAACCATTTCAATACATGTCTGTGAAATGTGATCGTAAATTTTTCATCAGCACTATAAGATGTGTTGATAGAGGTTACTTGATTTGTGATGACATTATACAGCACATGCCTTGCAATGATCAAATGCAAGGTAGCAACTGCCCGATAACTGTAATGCCTATTCAAACCCCTTTTACATTAATTCACAGCCTAGATAATGGGAGTTACATAGTGTTATCTACAGAAAAGGATTGCGATATTCCTCCTTTTCAGGCATCACTTGTCACGGTTAATGGGAGTATACAGTGTTATGGTACTACACTTATTCCACCTCTGTTACATCAGAAATTCACATCTGGAGTACATTTCCAGGTACCAGCTATCACACTGATCCTTCCTCACATGACAGCCTATTTGGCACATTTAAAGAAGATGAAAGTTACTATAGGGTTCACACATGATATAGTACATACCCTTTTACAGAGAGTTCACAGTGAATTATTACGTGTTGATTTGCACCCAGGTGATTTTCCCCAGTGGTTAACTACACTAGGAGAATCATTGAAAACTTTTTGGCCAATGACAGGTAATTTTTTGACAAAGATAGGTACTAGCCTACAATCTACTGGTAAAAGTATCTTTAGTGGACTAGGAAATGCGTTTGGAATCCTAGGTTATTTAAAACCAATATTGTTTTTTATTTTAGGGATAATAATCCTTGTTATTTTGCTTCGTATTTTCTCATTTCTTCCGAAGATGAAGATGAAGAGGCGTTCAGCTTAATCACATTTTGCTTTATAGCATATATTCTTATATTTTTACCTAGATACTAATATACTGTTTTAAGCACACAGGTCAAATCTAACCTGCTGCAGTATGCTTTGTTGCAAGGACACAGACGAAAAGAAAGATGCTTCACAAATCTTGCGTCTACCACGTTCCTATCAGACCTCCATGAGGATGTACTTAGATGAACTGGTTTTGCCAAATCGGAAACCCCGCAAAGTGCATGCAGTTCACGATACGATGAGAGACTTTATGTATCAGGACTCTCTTGCTTCCTCTGGACCGTTTTCTGTTTTAACACCTAATGGGACATTGCTACCGCGTAGCTTGCTAATGTTATGTAATTTTTGGCAAGTGAAATCTTTGCTGTCTCTTGGTGATCAACCCAACTTCAAGTGTAGAGACATTCACCGTCAAATATTTCAAATGTCTTTTTATACAATTGAAGAAGGTCATATCAGTATTGTCAGCCACGGGTCATATAATTGTACCACTTTGCTTGCATGTTCAGGTAATAAACATCAACATTGTTTTGGTGCCCGTTGGAATACTACGCTCTTGAGTGTGTATGAAAGCCAACATCAACCCGCTTTACAATTGGGTGATTTTTACAAATTGATACCTTCCCATCGTGGAATAACTTGTGCACATATGCGCAGTTGTGGGTGTTTTGGCGATCAGTCACATACTCCAATGAGTTCAAGCTCATCAACATCAGAGAGCTGTGACACTGTCTTCCAATAGTACACATAATGAATATTTTCTGCTTTGATAGTTTTTTCCTGCATTTGCAAAAATATGATAATTATGTGTAGGAGAGGGTGTTATGGATTACAGGTATTTTCTGGCATATAACGCATAATGAATACAGGTCACAGGTACTTATATACGTAGTATCATAGTAAGGCCTAGTATAGCTTAGAGTATATTGTTAAAATCCTGTTTTTTCTTGTCTTAGAAATAATAGCTTGTTTTGCTCAGAAGTGGCAGGATATTAGGACAGGTTACAAAGACATAAAAAGGGGAACTTATAACGGTAAACACGCTGTGGTTTGAACGGGAACTTATGAAATATCATAAAGTTACTAAATGTACGTCCTAAGATCGTAAACATCATACGTCACTAACTATAATTTCTGACTCGTAAACATCATACGTCACAAACCACAGAGTATGGACACATGACACGTGACACACGTACGCAGTAACTAATACACTCTATATTAGGTTGGCCCGACTCCATGTTAGATCAGAGAGAGAAAGAGAACCGAACTTAAGTGTGAAGTCACACAGATGAGACTGGGACTGGCTGACCTGACCTGACGTAATATCTTTTGGTTTGTGAGTATTGACAATGCATATCTAGTTATAATCTCTGCATAGTTAGGAATGGATTGGTAACATACTGTAACTGTTAGCCATTGGCTTATAAGAAGCTTGTTCTGATATTTCTGATATTTCTGAATATTGTTGTAATACAATAAAGGATAAACCTTTTCTTATACAAACTCTGAGTACCCTTTCTTTATAAATAATAATCTCACGATACCCTCCATATATCATAATATGTGAGGGTGTGGCCGAGGCTTTTTCAAGTGCAACATTCTTGGTTTGTGTTCTCTGCTTAGAGCAGGATATAACTCACCATAAGGCGACACTTGATAAAGAGAGGTAGGTGATTTGAACCCAGATTAGTATTTCTCCCTCCTAATAGAGGTAAATGAGAATTTTAATCCTAATAGAGATATATTAGTATTTTATCTGGTAGTGTTAGGACTTGCGAACAGGTGTCTGCCTTGTCGTGGCTTGCAAGCCTACAATGATTTGGCCAAAGGGTTAAACTAAATTACCCTTTTTCAAGAGAATATATAAGTATTTTACTATGTATTTTTGTCATATTGGATGTAGCATTGGGCTTCTCTGTCATTTGTTGGTGAGGTGAAGTACCCACGTCCTGGGATCAAAGCAAGCCTTTCCGGCTAGCATTCGCCTTCCCAGACCTGGAGGCACCTAGCCCCGTGGGTAGCTTCTGCATAGCAAGTGGCTAAGGTGGCAAACTCGCACATGCCCTTGTTCATTCAGAAGATCCGGTTGCTCGGCTTCAGAAGATTGGCAGCCATCTGATTGGATGGTTGGAAAGTTCCTACGCTGGGATTGGCTGTAGTATTTTGTGAATGAACTCCAAAATACTATAAGAAACACTGCAGCCAATCCGGACGAGAGATTCTAAGCGCCAAGACAGCAGCGGCAAATTCGAAATCACCAAAGATGCTCTGAGAGAAATAGCAGCGAGACGGCTTCAGGAATTTCAAGACGCGAAATGTTCTAAGTCCCACTTTTTGGGGGAAAGTTCTGAGAATAGAACGTAGCGTCGTGGCTGGGATTGCAAGCTGAAAAGAGTACCAGGACGTTTGGTACTATCTCCCGGTCAAGAGATTTCGGCAGCTCCAGAGCAGATACAGCGGTGGCGTCAGGAACTTCATGCCGATTTGAGTTCCAGGACATTTCGGGCCAAATCCCGGTCAATCTAAAGACTTTGTTTTATGGACTGTTTCACCTAGGAAAGGCTCGTTTTGCAGCCCAGACCCCCCCCAGCATGTGTGTTTTCTCTTGTATTTTGTTATCCACTGTGTATACGTCTGTTTCTATGGAATAAATGACAATTTGTTTTACGATTTGGTTTTGCTCAGTGATATGAACCCGGTATAAAGGTGTAAACGCCTGCTCTCCCGTGACAATACTAAATTTGTTTGGCCCTTTTTTTTTTTTTTTACCGAAGGCGCAATTTATCTTTCTTTTAACAATTTTTAATTGCAAGATTTTTGCATACAGTAAAAATAAATAACAGTAAGGTAAAAGAGGACTCCTCTTCCTTAATGTTACTTTTATGTCTAAAGCACTTATTCCCATGATCTGTTATTTATATTATCTGTTATTTATTTGATTACCCCATGTATTACTACTGTAAAGCGCTATGTACATTAATGGCGCTATATAAATAAAGACATAAAATACAATACAATACTTCATACATATGAATAGCCAGTCTATAAACATCCCATTACCATCAGATTTAAACTAGCACAGTTAAAAAACATTATCAACCTTATGTAGAATTAAATTTCCTCACGCTCAAGGTAAATAGTTCAGTACAACAAAGTCTGTTAAGGTATGATAACGTTTACATCGTTATAGAACAATAAAGAACCAAAGTAAAAATAGGATAATAAAGCTAAATAACACAAAACAAAACTTAATCTGAACCAAAGTAGAACAAGTGACCGTTTAAGTAATCTGGGCGAGAAGATAAGCAACTCATAATGAAAACCCTTACCTAGAGTCATAAAGGAATTCTCATTATCTCCATACCGGACCAAGAAAACAATAACAACATGCAGATATAAATTGATCCGTTGGAAAGTGCAAGAGAAAAAATCTCTACAAATGGATGCTCCGTGAGGATAAGCATTTATTTTCAGTAACTGCAAACATACAGTATTATCATTGCTCACAGCTACAGAAAGAAATTTGGATCGAGAGGCTCTCTATTCGGTGTGATTTCTGTAACATGAAATAGATTTATTTTATGATCTATTAGTGTATTCTTATTATAGTATTTATGAATATACTTATTCTCACTTTTTAAACTTTTTTATTTTTTCTCTTGTGATATGATTAAAAAAATTAATAATAATACACACGCACGCACACACGCACACTGAGGAGACCCATTAAGGTTGAAACATGTCTGTGAGTGGTTTCTGTGGCTTTGCATCCCATTCCCATGCTGTGCTTAAAAGCTGTGTTAACAGCGAGCATTAACTTATAAGGGTTTGTGAGAGGGTTTACAAACCCCTCACTTGCAAACCAGCAGTACTAACAAAGGTTTGTCAGGCATGCTGCATAACTGCTGGAAACTCCCCTTGCTCAAAACACAGGCAGCTAATTAAGGCAGAAGGCTAGCACCTGCAGCCAATCTCAGGAGCTATATATTCAGGCTTCTGAGAACACACATGGGCTCATCTGGTCTAAGCCAGGGAGGAGACAGGAGCCCAGGAGGCAAGTGGTTATATTGCTATATAGAAACCCTTGTATGTATATCTTCCTGTTAAGAAGTGTATCCTCAGCTTATTGAGAGGTATTAAGGGACTGGACAATAAAATACTTGACTAAGGACTAAATATTAAATAGACTAAGGAAAGTTTGTTACATATGGTGGCAGCGGTACTCTGAATCTGGAGCGGTAACTTCTGAAGTGCCTGGGAGCGTTAATGAGTGGAGAAGTGCCTTAAACATTTGGAAAGCTGGTAAGGGTACCTCAGCATACCAAGTGGATATTGTCTGTAGATACTCCAGAGCCTCCTTGTTCCTTTGGTAAGGTGCAAATAGTGGCCTGCATTGTGGATTCCTGGTTACAGTCAGTCTGCACTAGGGGTTTTGTTTTTCCCATCTTTTCTACAGGAAAATGGAGATGGAGCAGCTGATGAAATGGATGGCAGAGCAGCAGACCCAGAATCAAAAAGTACAGCCCCAGATGCAACAACAGCAAAAGGAGTTTCAGACATCGTTGGTGCATCACCTGCTGAAGAAATCAGAGGAACAGGCAGCCATGGCCCAAGGGGGATCTACAATACCTGAGACCTTTACGAGTTCACTAACCAAGATGGGACCGGAAGATGATCCAGTGACATACTTGATTACATTTGAGAGACTGGCTACAATGGCCCAGTGGGTCAAAGGTACCTGGGCTGTAAGAATAGCTCAATTTCTGACTGGGGAAGCCCAAGCAGCTTATCATGCATTGGGGAGGGGGACTACAAGGACTATGATAAACTGAAAGCTGCCATTCTACACCGTATGGGGATTTCTGATGAATGGTATAGGAAGAAGTTTAGGGCCAAGGAGTTGGAAGTAGAGTCTCAGCCTCATACCTTTGTTCAGCAGCGTAAGGACTTGGCTTATAGGTGGCTAAAGCCCACAGTTCGCTCAGTAACTGAAATACTGGACATGGTGGTCCTAGAATAGTTCATTACTAAACTTCCAAGGGAAATGCGCCAGTGGGTGTGTAGACATAAACGTTGTTCCTTAGATTATGCTGTGCAAATTGCTGAAGAGTTTTTACAGGCAGAAGACATGGACGGTTCCCTAGGGGTACAAAGAAGTGAAGCTGTGGTTTCACAAACTAACAGGGTAAAAGGGGAGGACTCAGGCAAAAATTGGCCCAGGCTTAACTCCCTACCCAGGGGAAAAGAAAGGAATTTTTACAAGGCCAGGCCTCTAAAAGCTCCAATCTTTTCCAAGCCGTACCAGGGGTTAAATAAACAGGAATCTGGTCAGGATAGTGTTAATACTAACCAGCTAAGAGAGAAGACCGTTATTTGTTTTAGGTGTGGTGAAGCAGGCCATACGTATAGAGAAATCATGTACCTTTATGGACTGTAGATATGTGGGCACATGTTGTACTTGCAAGGATGAGAAAAGTGACACCCATGAGCTTTTTCTGATCACTGCAGTGGTAAAAGGTAAAAAGGTTAGGGCTCTTATTGATCCAGGTTGCCGCAAAACCCTGGTTCAGCAGGATCTTATTAATCAAAAAGACCTAATTAATCAAGAGCTCATTTTCATAACTTGTGTACATGGGGATGTGAAACCCTACTCTACTGCCAAAGTCAACCTGGAAATAGAGGGACACACCTCACAGGTAGTAGCAGGGGTTGCTGAGAGGTTGCCGTATCCAGTCATTGTTGGTAAAGATTGGGAACATTTCTTTTCAGTTTTAAATTCCAGGACAGGTCTGGTTAAAAGAGAACATAGCTCAACGTCTCCGTTGGGACAGCTTTTCCCTTTTAAAGACCCAGACTTGTTCTCTACTAAGAGAAAAATGCACACAATGCGCACCAGGGATTAAAATGATGTCAAATATTTATTAAAACAGAAAATAACTGAGGGGATCCAACCCCACCTCAGTACACATGAGCTATAGATCCAGGTTTAAGTAACAATAAACAGAAACCACATCAAAAGTAAAATGTATCTTATAAAACTAAATCTATAAACAACAAAACAAATGAAAAAATAATAAAAAGACATGAATGTTCAAAAAAACGGGATGCATATACCCAGATTTAAGCTAAAATAGTAGCTGAACAACTGCCTGAGGCTTGAAAGGGGGAGACGGAGACTTACACTGAAGCCCCAAACGGGTTCTGCGGTGAACGTATGGTCCGGACCCTCATACGTTGATAAAGTCTCGGTCAGGGACGAAACGCGTCAGAGTTCCCCTTCTGTGATGTACAGCATGTAATTATTAAAGCTGATTTTATTTTTATTCACTTTTGGCTGGACTCCAATTGCTGTGACCGCCATCACTCTATTTTTGAACAAAATACTTGACACTGCATGCTGGCATAAGGACTAATTATTAAACAGACTAAGGAAAGTTTGTTACAGGGTTCCATGTAAAAATGGATTTCAGGCAAAAGGTGTGCTCATTTGCATGTCATTCCCCAGAATCCGTTGCTGCAGTGGAAGCACTGTATGCTGGGTGAAAGGCAGGGTTGCAGACTTGTCTAAGACATGTGAATGGGCTCACAAGTGATCTTTTTATTTGCTACAGTATATGCTATACGGTGGAGGTTTCTTGTTGCCTTTTTCACCCACAATAACTTAAAATGTGAGAAATATATATATACCAAGTGCGCAATTTGTAACAAAATACCTGGAACAGTGTATCAATAAATGCTGCCACAGTGTATTGTATTGTATTGTATGTCTTTATTTATATAGCGCCATTAGTGTACATAGCGCTTCACAGTAGTAATACATGTGGTAATCAAATAAATAACAGATAATATAAATAACAGATCATGGGAATAAGTGCTTTAGACATAAAACTAACAGGAGCCCCTGCCCTGAGGAGCTTACAGTCTAATTGGTAGGTAGGGAGAACGTACAGAGACAGTAGGAGGGAGTTCTGGTAAGTGCGTCTGCAGGGGGCCAAGCTTTATGTGTTCAGAATATCCACAGTGCTATTCATATGCTTCTTTAAGCAAGTGTGTCTTAAGGTGGGTCTTAAAGGTGGATAGAGAGGGTGCTAGTCGGGTACTGAGGGGAAGGGCATTCCAGAGGTGTGGGCAGTCAGTGAAAAAGGTTTAAGGCGGAAGAGGGCTTTACATGCAAAGGGGGTAGAAAGAAGACAGTGCTGTAACTATACACAATAGTAATAAATAAATAAGGAAAAGAAAACACAGGTGCAAATAATGATATTAAACCGATACAGAGTGCCAGGGACTAAAAAGACTAGGGACAAATGAAGAAACCAATAGGTGATGTCTCTGAAAGAAATAAGCAAGAGGCAAAATATGGTGAAGTACGCTTACTGTATATTGAGTAACTTCGCAAAATATAGTTGCAACTTACAAAGTAGCAGATTTTTCAGGCATGTAGGATGTATACAATCCTCTCCTCACTAATGATCTGTATGGCGGCTTGTATTGACTCCACGTGGAGTCATTTCCCAGTGAGCAGTCACCAAAAAACGGAATTCTATTAAAATATAAAGCTATATCTATATATTTTAATATATATATATATAAATATATAAATATAGCTTTATATTTTAATAGAATTCCGTTTTTTGGTGACTGCTCATTTGTGTGTATATCCATCCATCCATCCATCCATCCATCTAGATAGACAGATACTGTCTTTCTAGTGTACATATTTTTTCATGAGATTAGATATTAATATTTTGTTGAGTTATATAGGTTTAGAATGTGCAATATAATAGTTTAAATGTGTATTTCTTGTAGTGGTTAATCCTCATTTTATTAATTTCATTGTTAAGATGCAGTATATATTAGCACCTTTGTAGTACATTATATATCAATAAGCAATGAGGAATATTTACATTCACTATATTTTTCCAGTGGCGGTAGAGATAGGTTAGGGGGTAATCAAATGACTTTCTCTTGAATTATTTAATGTTCCCAATTACACTAGATCTGTCATTTGAGGAGTTCTATGCAATTGAATTGTATTTTATTTTTTTAACCCTTTGCGGTCCAATAAATTTAAAATAAGTGCGTTAGCAGTTCTAATTTCTAATTTAATTTTCGAGGACCGGCGGGCGAGAGCGGAGGAGGAGCGGCGGGCGAGAGCGGAGGAGGACCGGCGGGCGAGAGCGGAGGAGGAGCGGCGGGCGAGAGCGGAGGAGGAGCAGCGGGCGGGAGCGGAGGAGGTGAGGAGGTGCGGCGGAGGTGCGTTGGTGCAGGCGGGCAGGTGCGGAGGTGCCGAGGTGGTGGGGTGGGCAGGAGAGGAGGTGCCGAAGTGGTGGGGTGGGCAGGAGCGGAGGTGCCGAAGTGGTGGGGCAGGCGGACGGGCAGTTGCAGTGGTGGAGCGGGCAGGCTGGGGCGGGCCGGAGCGCACCATTCTTTGTATAATAGCGACATCTAGCGGTCACTAGGAAATCCGACATTGGACCACAAGTGGTAAAATATTTTGTCAGATATATTCCGACATAGCACCGCAAGGGGTTAATATGATTTTGATGAGGGAATAGTTAACCAAAACAAACAATCTACTTTCAGTGTCTACACAAGAGGGTGTTTGAGTATATCATCATGGTTTTTTAAATTAAAAAAGCTATTACAGAAAAAAGCTAATTTATTGTGGAATATATTACCACATTATCAAAATATATAGCAGATAAAATGATCCCAAGAGTACTCAGACTACAGAGTTTGCCAACTCTACGTCATATTGATGAAGAATTGAAGTCAAGATGGGAACAAACATTATTGGAATATTCCATCAAACATATTACTTTAATAATAGAGCAAAATAGACAAAAAATATTGTCATTGAAAGAAGATATGAATAAATGTGATGTAGAAATTAAAAAAAAATCCTCACTAATCAAGACTATCAAATGGGATATGGATTAAAAAAAAACAGGTGGATGATTATTATATAAACCATTAAGGGGCTTATGCTAGTAGCCTTCATAAAAAAAAATTGCCAGGCCATTTAAATCGCCATTTTTTGGAGCGTTGCTATCACGGTATTCAGAAATCCTCGATTACAAAATTCCCAAAACAGGAGAGTAGCCGGCGGTGTGATGATCGCCTCTCTGAAAAGGCCTTACTCAGCGATTTCATTCAGCTGCAGAGAGAGAGCTGCTCAGAAGGAGCCGCCTCTCCCTGCGCAAATCTCGCCCCAAATTAATGTTTTTTAATAAAAAATGTAATGCTAGTGTAGATGAGCAGGGGGTCTCCAGAGCAGAACCACATTGATTTGATGTCCGGGGACCCCCTGCTTCCCGAGATATATGCCCCATTATGGGGTGCCGGTATCTCCTATGCATTTTATTCCCACGGTCACGGGACGCGGGACATTTAAATGCATTGGAGATACCGGCACCCCATGACGGGGCCTGTATCTCGGGAAGCAGGGGGTCCCCGGACATCAAACCAACGCGGTTCTGCTCCGGAGACCCCCTGCTCATATACACTAGTATTATATGTTATATTAAAGCATCAGCTACCCACATTAAACATTAAAAACACGACAAAACTAATACCCACCTCCTCTACCCCCACATAATTGATACCAGAGGCCACGGGTGTCCGGGGGTCCTCAGGTGGTCGGTGTCTGTGAACCCTCAGGTGGACCCCGCTGGCCTGCGGTACCAATCCTGTGGCCAAATTTTTTCCCCAATAGATTGAAATAAATACACCCCCCGCCCCCAACACATACAGAACAGTAATGGGAAAAATAACTATTATTCAGATATGGATAAAAGCTCATTGCCCATTATAAAATAAACATTAGCTAGTCAGCATAAAAAAAGTAAGTAATCCTTTCTATTTACCCCTGCCATCATGAAGGGTGTCCTTGTCAGCATACTGCAGGTCCATGTCCTCCGATGCCAGCAAGTATACATGGAAAAATACAATCTAATTGCCCCTAACCTCTTAATCACCTTAGCGGTTAATAACCATTATAGTAATTAAGGAGTTAACACACCCTCCCCCGCTACCCACCTGGGAGGCCTAACCACTCACCCCGGGACCACTATAACCATTCTCTACCCATTGATTTGCATAGTGGTACATAGTACCCATATAATATGGGCATGATAAGCCACTATAGCAGTCAATGGTCACCCTAATAAAAAAGCATGAAGGCCAAAAATACACAATAATAAAAGATATACAGGCATACCCTGGTTTAAGGACACTCACTTTAAGTATACTTGCGAGTAAGGACATATCGCCCAATAGGCAAACGGCAGCTCGTGCATGCGCCTGTCAGCACGTCCTGAATAGCAATACCGGCTCCCTACCTGTACCAAAGCGGTACGCAAGTGGGGAGACTATAGAGCCTGTTACAAATGCGTTATTTACATCAGTTATGCACGTATATGACGATTGCAGTACAGTACATGCATTAATAAGTGGAAAAAAAGGTAGTGCTTCACTTTAAGTACATTTTCGCTTTACATACATGCTCTGGACCCATTGCGTACTTTAATGTGGGGTATGCCTGTACACATGCAAGCACCTAAACACCCCAATTAAAATAAATAAAAGCACTAGCCAACCAATTAAATAAATAAAAGCACTAGCATTTTTTTTTTTTAAGTCCTGTCTCGCTGCCTCAGCAGCCTCACGCCAACTTTTCCTGACGTAAGGACTTGGGGAGATTCTTGCCATTAGGTTATCGAGGCTATAGTATTGCACGAGTTTCAGAACCTGCCGATAAGTGACTTATCGCCGCACAGTGCGCAATTTTTTTTTTTGAAGGCTCAAAATGTTGGCGATTCATTCTCTTATCGCCTACTTATCGAGGCTTACTGAATAGCAGTAGGCATTTTGGCCGATAAGTGCTCGATAAGTGGCTTATGAACGCTTATAGCATAGGCCCCTAATTGTGAGAAAAAAGAAGACATTTGAAAGAGACATTAAAGATTATGAAAGGCATCAGGTTTACATGTGGCCAAGAAAGGAATTAGTTAAGACAACACATAGGGGTAAATCCTCAGAGCTCCATTACATCTGGATTACTAACGCGACGTTACCTAAATAGGTAATGGACGTTAGTTTTCCTCCATTAAACGGCTATCCTCTAAGCTAATGAAATGCAAAAACAGCGTCCGTTAGCAAAATGACCATCGTTATGTTACCTGTCTGAACAGGGATTACCATTGCGCTGAGATGTGTTAAATAATACACTGCACATGCGCATTGAAAAAAAGTATAACGTGCATTCCAGTTAACTAGTTTGTGAGGCATTACGCATGTGCGTTATCTACCATATATCCTGTGACTCTCTGCCCCTCTGTCTCCTGTGACTGTTTCTGTCATGTCTTCTGTCACTGACTGTCTGAGGTTTGGCAAAATCCGTGCCGGGTTTTCATAGTCCGGTCCGGGATTTTGTTCTTGCTCGCCATTTGTGGCAGAATCGTCCATTTTTGCTCCTGGCAACTTCCTTTAAAAAGGACAGCTCTGTTAAAGTAGGAAGTTGCAGAGCAAAGTTCCAGTTCATGCTGAGTACATGCAACGCGCTTACCTATTGTCTTCCTCATTACCAGACCCAGCTTCAATACCGCTTCCGGTATCCACGGCGATGCTCCAGGACGGGTATCTTCAGCTTCACTCCTGCGGATCTCCCATCGAACTCGCAAGGTAGGCCAGATATTCGCAAGGATGTTAAAGACATTGTAGCCACTGTGCTGTCTGTTCTCAAACAATGGTACCACAGAGTCTGCCTTGTGGGTTGCTTCATCCTCTGCTAGTTCATACGAGACCATGGATCCACTTGTCTATGGAGTTTATCGTAGAGATACTGTCATCTAAGTGTATGACGACCATTCTAGTAGTGGTGGATCATTTCCCAAGGCAAGCCACATTTGTACTACTCGAAGTTACCCACTGCATACGAACTTTCTGAAATTTTCACCAAGGAGATCTTTCGCCTTCATGGTATTTCGAGTGAGATAGTCTCCGACTGTGACTCCCAGTTTATTGCCAAATTTTGGAGAGGATTCTACAAATCAATGGGGATCTCACTCCACTTCTCATCATCATACCACACTCAGTCCAATGGCCTCACAGAGAGGACAAATCAATCCTTGGAGCAATTTCTATGTTGTTTTGTCTCTGAAAGTAAGGATAACTGGGTGGATCTTCTTCCATGGGCAGAATTTGCACAGAACTCATTGAAACACAAATCTACACAAGAGTCCCCGTTCTTTTGTGCCTACGAGTACCATCCTTCTGCCCTCCCATCATCTGTCTCCAGTTCTGGTGTTCCTGCGGCGGATGACAAGGTCCAGCAGCTACAGTCTCTATGGAAGAGGATTCATGACAACCTTACTAAAGCCTCCCTTCAGCAGAAGGATCATGCAGATAAGCGTTGGCGGCCAGCTACTCAGTTCCAGGTTGGATACCACGTCTGGCTATCTACCATGAACATGCATCTGAAGATTCCTTCCTTAAAACTTGGGCCCAGATTTATAGGTCCCTACAAGATTGCGAAACAAGTAAATCCGGTCGCGTTTAAAAATTGGAGCTACCGGATACCTTAAGGATTCCCCCTGTCTTCCATTTGTCCCTACTAAAGGCTGTGGTCCACAACAACTTCTCTGCTGCTCCCATCCTTCCAGGACCGGTCTTGGTGAATGGTCAAGAGGAGTATATAATTCGGCGGATTCTGGATTATGGATTCCCATAAATGTCGAGCTAGTCTCCAGTACCTTGTATCTTGGACGGGATACGGTCCAGAGGAGAATTCCTGAGTGAAGGCTGGTGATGTCCACGCTTCCTCCTTGGTCCGAGGTTTCCACCGGATGCTCCCCGACAAACCCGTTTAATCATCCGGTGATCGATTCTGGAGGAGGGGCGTGGGTACTATGAGGTTTGGCAAAATCCGTGACAGGTTTTCAGTGTCCGATCCGGGATTTTGCTCTTGCTCGTCCTCTGTGTCAGAATTCTCAATTTTTGCTCATGGCAACTTCCTTTAAAAAGGACAGCCTTGTAAGCACGAAGTTGCCGAGCAAAGTTCCAGTTCATGCTGAGTACATGCAATGCGCTTACCTATTGCCTTCCTCGTTACCAGACTCTGCTCATGTACTGTACCTCGTCTATCCTTGTTTTCAGCCTGCCTCGACCTCTGCATCCACACTGACTACGCAACTCTGCTGCCAGCCCTGACCGGCTTACGACTCACTACTCTATTTGGAAACTATCCATTGTGGGGGGGCATCGACAACTGAGCACTATGATTAGGGGTGCCTCAGTGTCTGAGCACTGTAATTAGGGGTGCCTCAGTGTCTGAGAACTGTGATTAGGGGTGCCTCAGTGTCTGAGCACTGTGATTAGGGGTGCCTCAGTAACTGAGCACTGTGATTAGGGGCGCCTCAGTGTCTGAGCACTGTGATTAGGGGTGCCTCAGTGTCTGAGCACTGTGATTAGGGGTGCCTCAGTGTCTGAGCACTGTAATTAGGGGTGTCTCAGTGTCTGAGCACTGTAATTAGGGGTGCCTCAGTATCTGAGCACTGTAATTAGGGGTGCCTCAGTAACTGAGCACTGTGATTAGGGGTGCCTCAGTGTCTGAGCACTGTAATTAGGGGTGCCTCAGTGTCTGAGCACTGTGATTAGGGGTGTCTCAGTATCTGAGCACTGTGATTAGGGGTGCCTCAGTGTCTGAGCACTGTGATTAGGGGTGTCTCAGTGTCTGAGCACTGTGATTAGGGGTGCCTCAGTGTCTGAGCACTGTGATTAGGGGTGCCTCAGTGTCTGAGCACTGTGATTAGGGGTGCCTCAGTGTCTGAGCACTGTAATTAGGGGTGCCTCAGTGTCTGAGCACTGTGATTAGGGGTGCCTCAGTGTCTGAGCACTGTAATTAGGGGTGCCTCAGTGTCTGAGCACTGTGATTAGGGGTGCCTCAGTGTCTGAGCACTGTGATTAGGGGTGCCTCAGTGTCTGAGCACTGTGATTAGGGGTGCCTCAGTGTCTGAGCACTGTGATTAGGGGCGCCTCAGTGTCTGAGCACTGTGATTAGGGGTGCCTCAGTATCTGAGCACTGTGATTAGGGGTGCCTCAGTGTCTGAGCACTGTGATTAGGGGTGCCTCAGTATCTGAGCACTGTGATTAGGGGTGCCTCAGTGTCTGAGCACTGTGATTAGGGGTGCCTCAGTGTCTGAGCACTGTGATTAGGGGTACCTCAGTATCTGAGCACTGTAATTAGGGGTGCCTCAGTGTCTGAGCACTGTGATTAGGGGTGCCTCAGTGTCTGAGCACTGTAATTAGGGGTGCCTCAGTGTCTGAGCACTGTGATTAGGGGTGCCTCAGTGTCTGAGCACTGTGATTAGGGGTGCCTCAGTGTCTGAGCACTGTGATTAGGGGTGCCTCAGTGTCTGAGCACTGGGATTAGGGGTGCCTCTGTGTCTGAGCACTGTGATTAGGGGTGCCTCAGTGTCTGAGCACTGTGATTAGGGGTGCCTCAGTGTCTGAGCACTGTGATTAGGGGTGCCTCAGTATCTGAGCACTGTAATTAGGGGTGCCTCAGTGTCTGAGCACTGTGATTAGGGGTGCCTCCGTGTCTGAGCACTGTAATTAGGGGTGCCTCAGTGTCTGAGCACTGTGATTAGGGGTGTCTCAGTGTCTGAGCACTGTGATTAGGGGTGCCTCAGTGTCTGAGCACTGTGATTAGGGGTGCCTCAGTGTCTGAGCACTGTGATTAGGGGTGCCTCAGTGTCTGAGCACTGTAATTAGGGGTGCCTCAGTGTCTGAGCACTGTGATTAGGGGTGCCTCAGTGTCTGAGCACTGTGATTAGGGGTGCCTCAGTGTCTGAGCACTGTAATTAGGGGTGCCTCAGTGTCTGAGCACTGTGATTAGGGGTGCCTCATTGTCTGAGCACTGTGATTAGGGGTGCCTCAGTGTCTGAGCACTGTGATTAGGGGTGCCTCAGTGTCTGAGCACTGTGATTAGGGGCGCCTCAGTGTCTGAGCACTGTGATTAGGGGTGCCACAGTATCTGAGCACTGTGATTAGGGGCGCCTCAGTGTCTGAGCACTGTGATTAGGGGTGCCTCAGTATCTGAGCACTGTAATTAGGGGCGCCTCAATGTCTGAGCACTGTGATTAGGGGTGTCTCAGTGTCTGAGCACTGTGATTAGGGGTGCCTCAGTATCTGAGCACTGTAATTAGGGGTGCCTCAGTGTCTGAGCACTGTGATTAGGGGTGCCTCAGTATCTCAGCACTGTGATTAGGGGTGCCTCAGTGTCTGAGCACTGTGATTAGGGGTGCCTCAGTGTCTGAGCACTGTGATTAGGGGTGCCTCAGTGTCTGAGCACTGTGATTAGGGGTGCCTCAGTGTCTGAGCACTGTGATTAGGGGTGCCTCAGTTTCTGAGCACTGTGATTAGGGGTGCCTCAGTGTCTGAGCACTGTGATTAGGGGTGCCTCAGTGTCTGAGCACTGTGATTAGGGGTGCCTCAGTATCTGAGCACTGTGATTAGGGGTGCCTCAGTGTCTGAGCACTGTGATTAGGGGTGCCTCAGTGTCTGAGCACTGTGATTAGGGGTGCCTCAGTGTCTGAGCACTGTGATTAGGGGCGCCTCAGTGTCTGAGCACTGGGATTAGGGGTGCCTCAGTATCTGATCACTGTGATTAGGGGTGCCTCAGTGTCTGAGCACTGTGATTAGGGGTGCCTCTGTATCTGAGCACTGTGATTAGGGGTGCCTCAGTGTCTGAGCACTGTGATTAGGGGTGCCTCAGTGTATGAGCACTGGGATTAGGGGTGCCTCTGTGTCTGAGCACTGTGATTAGGGGTGCCTCTGTATCTGAGCACTGTAATTAGGGGTGCCTCAGTGTCTGAGCACTGTAATTAGGGGTGCCTCAGTGTCTGAGCACTGTAATTAGGGGTGCCTCAGTGTCTGAGCACTGTGATTAGGGGCGCCTCAGTGTCTGAGCACTGTGATTAGGGGTGCCTCTGTGTCTGAGCACTGTGATTAGGGGCGCCTCAGTGTCTGAGCACTGTGATTAGGGGTGCCTCAGTATCTGAGCACTGTGATTAGGGGTGCCTCAGTGTCTGAGCACTGTGATTAGGGGTGCCTCAGTGTCTGAGCACTGTGATTAGGGGTGCCTCAGTATCTGAGCACTGTGATTAGGGGTGCCTCAATGTCTGAGCACTGTGATTAGGGGTGCCTCAGTGTCTGAGCACTGTAATTAGGGGTGCCTCAGTGTCTGAGCACTGGGATTAGGGGTGCCTCAGTGTCTGAGCACTGGGATTAGGGGTGCCTCAGTATCTGAGCACTGTGATTAGGGGTGCCTCAATGGCTGAGCACTGTGATTAGGGGCGCCTCAGTGTCTGAGCACTGTGATTAGGGGTGCCTCAGTGTCTGAGCACTGGGATTAGGGGCGCCTCAGTGTCTGAGCACTGGGATTAGGGGTGCCTCAGTGTCTGAGCACTGGGATTAGGGGTGCCTCAGTGTCTGAGCACTGTAATTAGGGGTGCCTCAGTGTCTGAGCACTGGGATTAGGGGTGCCTCAATGTCTGAGCACTGTGATTAGGGGTGCCTCAGTGTCTGAGCACTGTGATTAGGGGCGCCTCAGTATCTGAGCACTGTGATTAGGGGTGCCTCAGTGTCTGAGCACTGTGATTAGGGGCGCCTCAGTGTCTGAGCACTGGGATTAGGGGCGCCTCAGTGTCTGAGCACTGGGATTATGGGTGCCTCAGTATCTGAGCACTGTGATTAGGGGTGCCTCAGTGTCTGAGCACTGTGATTAGGGGTGCCTCAGTGTCTGAGCACTGTGATTAGGGGTGCCTCAGTGTCTGAGCACTGTGATTAGGGGTGCCTCAGTGTCTGAGCACTGGGATTAGGGGCGCCTCAGTATCTGAGCACTGTAATTAGGGGTGCCTCAGTGTCTGAGCACTGTGATTAGGGGTACCTCAGTGTCTGAGCACTGGGATTAGGGGTGCCTCTGTATCTGAGCACTGTAATTAGGGGTGCCTCAGTGTCTGAGCACTGTGATTAGGGGCGCCTCAGTGTCTGAGCACTGTGATTAGGGGTGCCTCAGTATCTGAGCACTGGGATTAGGGGTGCCTCAGTATCTGAGCACTGTGATTAGGGGTGCCTCAGTGTCTGAGCACTGTGATTAGGGGTGCCTCAGTGTCTGAGCACTGTAATTAGGGGTGCCTCAGTGTCTGAGCACTGGGATTAGGGGTGCCTCAGTATCTGAGCACGGTGATTAGGGGTGCCTCAGTATCTGAGCACTGGGATTAGGGGTGCCTCAGTGTCTGAGCACTGTGATTAGGGGCGCCTCAGTGTCTGAGCACTGTAATTAGGGGTGCCTCAGTGTCTGAGCACTGTAATTAGGGGTGCCTCAGTATCTGAGCACTGGGATTAGGGGTGCCTCAGTGTCTGAGCACTGTAATTAGGGGTGCCTCAGTATCTGAGCACTGGGATTAGGGGTGCCTCAGTGTCTGAGCACTGGGATTAGGGGTGCCTCAGTATCTGAGCACTGTGATTAGGGGTGCCTCAATATCTGAGCACTGTGATTAGGGGTGCCTCAGTGTCTGAGCACTGTGATTAGGGGTGCCTCAGTGTCTGAGCACTGTGATTAGGGGCGCCTCAGTATCTGAGCACTGTGATTAGGGGTGCCTCAATGTCTGAGCACTGTGATTAGGGGCGCCTCAGTGTCTGAGCACTGGGATTATGGGTGCCTCAGTATCTGAGCACTGTGATTAGGGGTGCCTCAGTGTCTGAGCACTGTGATTAGGGGTGCCTCAGTGTCTGAGCACTGTGATTAGGGGTGCCTCTGTGTCTGAGCACTGTGATTAGGGGTGCCTCTGTATCTGAGCACTGTAATTAGGGGTGCCTCAGTGTCTGAGCACTGTAATTAGGGGTGCCTCAATGTCTGAGCACTGTGATTAGGGGCGCCTCAGTATCTGAGCACTGTGATTAGGGGTGCCTCAATGTCTGAGCACTGTGATTAGGGGCGCCTCAGTGTCTGAGCACTGTGATTAGGGGTGCCTCAGTGTCTGAGCACTGTGATTAGGGGTGCCTCAGTGTCTGAGCACTGTGATTAGGGGTGCCTCAGTGTCTGAGCACTGTGATTAGGGGTGCCTCAGTGTCTGAGCACTGGGATTAGGGGTGCCTCAGTGTCTGAGCACTGTAATTAGGGGTGCCTCAGTGTCTGAGCACTGGGATTAGGGGTGCCTCAGTGTCTGATCACTGTAATTAGGGGTGCCTCAGTGTCTGAGCACTGTAATTAGGGGTGCCTCAGTGTCTGAGCACTGGGATTAGGGGTGCCTCAGTGTCTGAGCACTGTGATTAGGGGCGCCTCAGTGTCTGAGCACTGTAATTAGGGGTGCCTCAGTGTCTGAGCACTGTAATTAGGGGTGCCTCAGTATCTGAGCACTGTAATTAGGGGTGCCTCAGTGTCTGAGCACTGGGATTAGGGGTGCCTCAGTAACTGATCACTGTGATTAGGGGTGCCTCAGTGTCTGAGCACTGTGATTAGGGGCGCCTCAGTATCTGAGCACTGTGATTAGGGGTGCCTCAGTGTCTGAGCACTGTGATTAGGGGCGCCTCAGTGTCTGAGCACTGGGATTAGGGGCGCCTCAGTGTCTGAGCACTGGGATTATGGGTGCCTCAGTATCTGAGCACTGTGATTAGGGGTGCCTCAGTGTCTGAGCACTGTGATTAGGGGTGCCTCAGTGTCTGAGCACTGTGATTAGGGGTGCCTCAGTGTCTGAGCACTGTGATTAGGGGTGCCTCAGTGTCTGAGCACTGGGATTAGGGGCGCCTCAGTATCTGAGCACTGTAATTAGGGGTGCCTCAGTGTCTGAGCACTGTGATTAGGGGTACCTCAGTGTCTGAGCACTGGGATTAGGGGTGCCTCTGTATCTGAGCACTGTAATTAGGGGTGCCTCAGTGTCTGAGCACTGTGATTAGGGGCGCCTCAGTGTCTGAGCACTGGGATTAGGGGTGCCTCAGTGTCTGAGCACTGTAATTAGGGGTGCCTCAGTGTCTGAGCACTGGGATTAGGGGTGCCTCAGTATCTGAGCACGGTGATTAGGGGCGCCTCAGTATCTGAGCACTGTGATTAGGGGTGCCTCAGTGTCTGAGCACTGTAATTAGGGGTGCCTCGGTATCTGAGCACTGTGATTAGGGGTGCCTCAGTGTCTGAGCACTGTGATTAGGGGTGCCTCAGTGTCTGAGCACTGGGATTAGGGGCGCCTCAGTGTCTGAGCACTGGGATTAGGGGTGCCTCAGTGTCTGAGCACTGTAATTAGGGGTGCCTCAGTGTCTAAGCACTGGGATTAGGGGTGCCTCAGTGTCTGAGCACTGGGATTAGGGGTGCCTCAATGTCTGAGCACTGTGATTAGGGGCGCCTCAGTATCTGAGCACTGTGATTAGGGGTGCCTCAATGTCTGAGCACTGTGATTAGGGGCGCCTCAGTGTCTGAGCACTGGGATTAGGGGCGCCTCAGTGTCTGAGCACTGTGATTAGGGGTGCCTCAATGTCTGAGCACTGTGATTAGGGGCGCCTCAGTGTCTGAGCACTGGGATTAGGGGCGCCTCAGTATCTGAGCACTGTGATTAGGGGTGCCTCAGTGTCTGAGCACTGTGATTAGGGGCGCCTCAGTATCTGAGCACTGTGATTAGGGGTGCCTCAGTGTCTGAGCACTGTGATTAGGGGTGCCTCAGTGTCTGAGCACTGGGATTAGGGGTGCCTCAGTGTCTGAGCACTGTGATTAGGGGTGCCTCAGTGTCTGAGCACTGTGATTAGGGGTGCCTCAGTGTCTGAGCACTGTGATTAGGGGTGCCTCTGTATCTGAGCACTGTAATTAGGGGTGCCTCAGTGTCTGAGCACTGTAATTAGGGGTGCCTCAATGTCTGAGCACTGTGATTAGGGGCGCCTCAGTATCTGAGCACTGTGATTAGGGGTGCCTCAATGTCTGAGCACTGTGATTAGGGGTGCCTCAGTGTCTGAGCACTGTAATTAGGGGTGCCTCAGTGTCTGAGCACTGTGATTAGGGGTGCCTCAATGTCTGAGCACTGTGATTAGGCGTGCCTCAGTGTCTGAGCACTGGGATTATGGGTGCCTCAGTATCTGAGCACTGTGATTAGGGGTGCCTCAGTGTCTGAGCACTGGGATTAGGGGTGCCTCAGTGTCTGAGCACTGTAATTAGGGGTGCCTCAGTGTCTGAGCACTGGGATTAGGGGTGCCTCAGTGTCTGAGCACTGGGATTAGGGGTGCCTCAGTGTCTGAGCACTGTGATTAGGGGCGCCTCAGTGTCTGAGCACTGTAATTAGGGGTGCCTCAGTGTCTGAGCACTGTAATTAGGGGTGCCTCAGTGTCTGAGCACTGTAATTAGGGGTGCCTCAGTGTATGAGCACTGGGATTAGGGGTGCCTCAGTGTCTGAGCACTGGGATTAGGGGTGCCTCAGTAACTGATCACTGTGATTAGGGGTGCCTCAGTATCTGAGCACTGTAATTAGGGGTGCCTCAGTGTCTGAGCACTGGGATTAGGGGTGCCTCAGTGTCTGAGCACTGTAATTAGGGGTGACTCAGTGTCTGAGCACTGTGATTAGGGGTGCCTCAGTAACTGAGCACTGTAATTAGGGGTGCCTCAGTGTCTGAGCACTGTGATTAGGGGTGCCTCAGTGTCTGAGCACTGGGATTAGGGGTGCCTCAGTGTCTGAGCACTGTAATTAGGGGTGCCTCAGTGTCTGAGCACTGGGATTAGGGGTGCCTCAGTATCTGAGCACGGTGATTAGGGGCGCCTCAGTATCTGAGCACTGGGATTAGGGGTGCCTCAGTGTCTGAGCACTGTGATTAGGGGTGCCTCAGTGTCTGAGCACTGTGATTAGGGGCGCCTCAGTATCTGAGCACTGTAATTAGGGGTGCCTCAGTATCTAAGCACTGTGATTAGGGGTGCCTAAGTATCTGAGCACTGTGATTAGGGGTGCCTCAGTGTCTGAGCACTGTGATTAGGGGTGCCTCAGTGTCTGAGCACTGTGATTAGGGGCGCCTCAGTATCTGAGCACTGTGATTAGGGGTGCCTCAGTGTCTGAGCACTGTGATTAGGGGCGCCTCAGTGTCTGAGCACTGTAATTAGGGGTGCCTCAGTATATGAGCACTGTGATTAGGGGTGCCTCAGTATCTGAGCACTGTGATTAGGGGTGCCTCAGTGTCTGAGCACTGTGATTAGGGGTGCCTCAGTGTCTGAGCACTGTGATTAGGGGTGCCTCAGTGTCTGAGCACTGTAATTAGGGGTGCCTCAGTATCTGAGCACTGTGATTAGGGGTGCCTCAGTATATGAGCACTGTGATTAGGGGTGCCTCAGTATCTGAGCACTGTAATTAGGGGTGCCTCAGTATATGAGCACTGTGATTAGGGGTGCCTCAGTATCTGAGCACTGTGATTAGGGGTGCCTCAGTGTCTGAGCACTGTGATTAGGGGTGCCTCAGTGTCTGAGCACTGTGATTAGGGGTGCCTCAGTGTCTGAGCACTGTAATTAGGCGTGCCTCAGTGTCTGAGCACTGTGATAAGGGGTGCCTCAGTGTCTGAGCACTGTGATTAGGGGCGCCTCAGTATCTGAGCACTGTAATTAGGGGTGCCTCAGTATATGAGCACTGTGATTAGGGGTGCCTCAGTATCTGAGCACTGTGATTAGGGGTGCCTCAGTGTCTGAGCACTGTGATTAGGGGTGCCTCATTGTCTGAGCACTGTGATTAGGAGTGCCTCAGTGTCTGAGCACTGTGATTAGGGGTGCCTCAGTATCTGAGCACTGTGATTAGGGGTGCCTCAGTATCTGAGCACTGTAATTAGGGGTGCCTCTGTGTCTGAGCACTGTAATTAGGGGTGCCTCAGTATCTGAGCACTGTAATTAGGGGTGCCTCAGTATCTGAGCACTGTGATTAGGGGTGCCTCAGTATATGAGCACTGTGATTAGGGGTGCCTCAGTATCTGAGCACTGTAATTAGGGGTGCCTCAGTATATGAGCACTGTGATTAGGGGTGCCTCAGTATCTGAGCACTGTGATTAGGGGTGCCTCAGTGTCTGAGCACTGTGATTAGGGGTGCCTCAGTGTCTGAGCACTGTGATTAGGGGTGCCTCAGTGTCTGAGCACTGTAATTAGGCGTGCCTCAGTGTCTGAGCACTGTGATTAGGGGTGCCTCAGTGTCTGAGCACGGTGATTAGGGGTGCCTCAGTGTCTGAGCACTGTGATTAGGGGTGCCTCAGTGTCTGAGCACTGGGATTAGGGGTGCCTCAGTGTCTGAGCACTGGGATTAGGGGTGCCTCAGTGTCTGAGCACTGTGATTAGGGGTGCCTCAGTGTCTGAGCACTGTAATTAGGGGTGCCTCAGTGTCTGAGCACTGTAATTAGGGGTGCCTCAGTGTCTGAGCACTGTAATTAGGGGTGCCTCAGTGTCTGAGCACTGTGATTAGGGGTGCCTCAGTGTCTGAGCACTGTAATTAGGGGTGCCTCAGTGTCTGAGCACTGTGATTAGGGGTGCCTCAGTGTCTGAGCACTGTAATTAGGGGTGCCTCAGTGTCTGAGCACTGTAATTAGGGGTGCCTCAGTGTCTGAGCACTGTGATTAGGGGTGCCTCAGTGTCTGAGCACTGTGATTAGGGGCGCCTCAGTGTCTGAGCACTGTAATTAGGGGTGCCTCAGTGTCTGAGCACTGTGATTAGGGGTGCCTCAGTGTCTGAGCACTGTGATTAGGGGCGCCTCAGTATCTGAGCACTGTGATTAGGGGCGCCTCAGTATCTGAGCACTGTGATTAGGGGTGCCTCAGTGTCTGAGCACTGTAATTAGGGGTGCCTCAGTGTCTGAGCACTGGGATTAGGGGTGCCTCAGTGTCTGAGCACTGTGATTAGGGGCGCCTCAGTGTCTGAGCACTGTAATTAGGGGTGCCTCAGTGTCTGAGCACTGTAATTAGGGGTGCCTCAGTGTCTGAGCACTGTAATTAGGGGTGCCTCAGTGTATGAGCACTGGGATTAGGGGTGCCTCAGTGTCTGAGCACTGGGATTAGGGGTGCCTCAGTAACTGATCACTGTGATTAGGGGTGCCTCAGTGTCTGAGCACTGTAATTAGGGGTGCCTCAGTGTCTGAGCACTGTAATTAGGGGTGCCTCAGTGTCTGAGCACTGGGATTAGGGGTGCCTCAGTGTCTGATCACTGTAATTAGGGGTGCCTCAGTGTCTGAGCACTGTGATTAGGGGTGCCTCAGTGTCTGAGCACTGGGATTAGGGGTGCCTCAGTGTCTGAGCACTGTAATTAGGGGTGACTCAGTGTCTGAGCACTGTGATTAGGGGTGCCTCAGTAACTGAGCACTGTAATTAGGGGTGCCTCAGTGTCTGAGCACTGTGATTAGGGGTGCCTCAGTGTCTGAGCACTGGGATTAGGGGTGCCTCAGTGTCTGAGCACTGTAATTAGGGGTGCCTCAGTGTCTGAGCACTGGGATTAGGGGTGCCTCAGTATCTGAGCACGGTGATTAGGGGCGCCTCAGTATCTGAGCACTGGGATTAGGGGTGCCTCAGTGTCTGAGCACTGTGATTAGGGGTGCCTCAGTGTCTGAGCACTGTGATTAGGGGCGCCTCAGTATCTGAGCACTGTAATTAGGGGTGCCTCAGTATCTAAGCACTGTGATTAGGGGCGCCTAAGTATCTGAGCACTGTGATTAGGGGTGCCTCAGTGTCTGAGCACTGTGATTAGGGGTGCCTCAGTGTCTGAGCACTGTGATTAGGGGCGCCTCAGTATCTGAGCACTGTGATTAGGGGTGCCTCAGTGTCTGAGCACTGTGATTAGGGGCGCCTCAGTGTCTGAGCACTGTAATTAGGGGTGCCTCAGTGTCTGAGCACTGTGATTAGGGGCGCCTCAGTGTCTGAGCACTGTGATTAGGGGCGCCTCAGTATCTGAGCACTGTAATTAGGGGTGCCTCAGTATATGAGCACTGTGATTAGGGGTGCCTCAGTATCTGAGCACTGTGATTAGGGGTGCCTCAGTGTCTGAGCACTGTGATTAGGGGTGCCTCATTGTCTGAGCACTGTGATTAGGAGTGCCTCAGTGTCTGAGCACTGTGATTAGGGGTGCCTCAGTATCTGAGCACTGTGATTAGGGGTGCCTCAGTATCTGAGCACTGTAATTAGGGGTGCCTCTGTGTCTGAGCACTGTAATTAGGGGTGCCTCAGTATCTGAGCACTGTAATTAGGGGTGCCTCAGTATCTGAGCACTGTGATTAGGGGTGCCTCAGTATATGAGCACTGTGATTAGGGGTGCCTCAGTATCTGAGCACTGTAATTAGGGGTGCCTCAGTATATGAGCACTGTGATTAGGGGTGCCTCAGTATCTGAGCACTGTGATTAGGGGTGCCTCAGTGTCTCAGCACTGTGATTAGGGGTGCCTCAGTGTCTGAGCACTGTGATTAGGGGTGCCTCAGTGTCTGAGCACTGTAATTAGGCGTGCCTCAGTGTCTGAGCACTGTGATTAGGGGTGCCTCAGTGTCTGAGCACTGTGATTAGGGGTGCCTCAGTGTCTGAGCACTGTGATTAGGGGTGCCTCAGTGTCTGAGCACTGGGATTAGGGGTGCCTCAGTGTCTGAGCACTGGGATTAGGGGTGCCTCAGTGTCTGAGCACTGTGATTAGGGGTGCCTCAGTGTCTGAGCACTGTAATTAGGGGTGCCTCAGTGTCTGAGCACTGTAATTAGGGGTGCCTCAGTGTCTGAGCACTGTAATTAGGGGTGCCTCAGTGTCTGAGCACTGTGATTAGGGGTGCCTCAGTGTCTGAGCACTGTAATTAGGGGTGCCTCAGTGTCTGAGCACTGTGATTAGGGGTGCCTCAGTGTCTGAGCACTGTAATTAGGGGTGCCTCAGTGTCTGAGCACTGTAATTAGGGGTGCCTCAGTGTCTGAGCACTGTGATTAGGGGTGCCTCAGTGTCTGAGCACTGTGATTAGGGGCGCCTCAGTGTCTGAGCACTGTAATTAGGGGTGCCTCAGTGTCTGAGCACTGTGATTAGGGGTGCCTCAGTGTCTGAGCACTGTGATTAGGGGCGCCTCAGTATCTGAGCACTGTGATTAGGGGCGCCTCAGTATCTGAGCACTGTGATTAGGGGCGCCTCAGTGTCTGAGCACTGTAATTAGGGGTGCCTCAGTATCTGAGCACTGTAATTAGGGGTGCCTCAGTATCTGAGCACTGTGATTAGGGGTGCCTCAGTATATGAGCACTGTGATTAGGGGTGCCTCAGTATCTGAGCACTGTAATTAGGGGTGCCTCAGTATATGAGCACTGTGATTAGGGGTGCCTCAGTATCTGAGCACTGTGATTAGGGGTGCCTCAGTGTCTGAGCACTGTGATTAGGGGTGCCTCAGTGTCTGAGCACTGTGATTAGGGGTGCCTCAGTGTCTGAGCACTGTAATTAGGCGTGCCTCAGTGTCTGAGCACTGTGATTAGGGGTGCCTCAGTGTCTGAGCACTGTGATTAGGGGTGCCTCAGTGTCTGAGCACTGTGATTAGGGGTGCCTCAGTGTCTGAGCACTGGGATTAGGGGTGCCTCAGTGTCTGAGCACTGGGATTAGGGGTGCCTCAGTGTCTGAGCACTGTGATTAGGGGTGCCTCAGTGTCTGAGCACTGTAATTAGGGGTGCCTCAGTGTCTGAGCACTGTAATTAGGGGTGCCTCAGTGTCTGAGCACTGTAATTAGGGGTGCCTCAGTGTCTGAGCACTGTGATTAGGGGTGCCTCAGTGTCTGAGCACTGTAATTAGGGGTGCCTCAGTGTCTGAGCACTGTGATTATGGGTGCCTCAGTGTCTGAGCACTGTAATTAGGGGTGCCTCAGTGTCTGAGCACTGTAATTAGGGGTGCCTCAGTGTCTGAGCACTGTGATTAGGGGTGCCTCAGTGTCTGAGCACTGTGATTAGGGGCGCCTCAGTGTCTGAGCACTGTAATTAGGGGTGCCTCAGTGTCTGAGCACTGTGATTAGGGGCGCCTCAGTGTCTGAGCACTGTGATTAGGGGCGCCTCAGTATCTGAGCACTGTGATTAGGGGCGCCTCAGTATCTGAGCACTGTGATTAGGGGTGCCTCAGTGTCTGAGCACTGGGATTAGGGGCGCCTCAGTGTCTGAGTACTGTAATTAGGGGTGCCTCAGTATCTGAGCACTGTGATTAGGGGTGCCTCAGTATCTGAGCACTGTGATTAGGGGTGCCTCTGTGTCTGAGCACTGTAATTAGGGGTGCCTCAATGTCTGAGCACTGTGATTAGGGGTGCCTCAGTATCTGAGCACTGTAATTAGGGGTGCCTCAATGTCTGAGCACTGTGATTAGGGGTGCCTCAGTAACTGAGCACTGTAATTAGGGGTGCCTCAGTGTCTGAGCACTGTGATTAGGGGTGCCTCAGTGTCTGAGCACTGTAATTAGGGGCGCCTCAGAATCTGAGCACTGTAATTAGGGGTGCCTCAGTGTCTGAGCACTGTGATTAGGGGCGCCTCAGTATCTGAGCACTGTAATTAGGGATGCCTCAATGTCTGAGCACTGTGATTAGGGGCGCCTCAGTATCTGAGCACTGTAATTAGGGGTGCCTCAGTGTCTGAGCACTGTGATTAGGGGTGCCTCAGTATCTGAGCACTGTGATTAGGGGTGCCTCAGTGTCTGAGCACTGTGATTAGGGGTGCCTCAGTGTCTGAGCACTGTAACTAGGGGTGCCTCAGTGTCTGAGCACTGTGATTAGGGGTGCCTCAGTATCTGAGCACTGTAATTAGGGGTGCCTCAGTGTCTGAGCACTGGGATTAGGGGTGCCTCAGTGTCTGAGCACTGTGATTAGGGGTGCCTCAGTGTCTGAGCACTGTGATTAGGGGCGCCTCAGTATCTGAGCACTGTGATTAGGGGTGCCTCAGTGTCTGAGCACTGTGATTAGGGGTGCCTCAGTGTCTGAGCACTGTGATTAGGGGTGCCTCAGTATCTGAGCACTGTGATTAGGGGTGCCTCAGTGTCTGAGCACTGTGATTAGGGGTGCCTCAGTGTCTGAGCACTGGGATTAGGAGTGCCTCAGTATCTGAGCACTGTGATTAGGGATGCCTCAATGTCTGAGCACTGTGATTAGGGGCGCCTCAGTATCTGAGCACTGTGATTAGGGGTGCCTCAGTGTCTGAGCACTGTGATTAGGGGTGCCTCAGTAACTGAGCACTGTAATTAGGGGTGCCTCAGTGTCTGAGTACTGTAATTAGGGGTGCCTCAGTGTCTGAGCACTGTGATTAGGGGTGCCTCAGTGTCTGAGCACTGTAATTAGGGGTGCCTCAGTGTCTGAGCACTGTGATTAGGGGTGCCTCAGTAACTGAGCACTGTGATTAGGGGTGCCTCAGTGTCTGAGCACTGTAATTAGGGGTGCCTCAGTGTCTGAGCACTGTGATTAGGGGTGCCTCAGTGTCTGAGCACTGTGATTAGGGGTGCCTCAGTGTCTGAGCACTGTGATTAGGGGTGCCTCAGTGTCTGAGCACTGTGATTAGGGGTGCCTCAGTATCTGAGCACTGTGATTAGGGGTGCCTCTGTGTCTGAGCACTGTGATTAGGGGTGCCTCAGTGTCTGAGCACTGTGATTAGGGGTGCCTCAGTATCTGAGCACTGTGATTAGGGGTGCCTCAGTATCTGAGCACTGGGATTAGGGGTGCCTCAGTGTCTGAGCACTGTGATTAGGGGTGCCTCAGTAACTGAGCACTGTGATTAGGGGTGCCTCAGTGTCTGAGCACTGTGATTAGGGGCGCCTCAGTATCTGAGCACTGTGATTAGGGGTGCCTCAGTATCTGAGCACTGGGATTAGGGGTGCCTCAGTGTCTGAGCACTGTGATTAGGGGTGCCTCAGTAACTGAGCACTGTAATTAGGGGTGCCTCAGTGTCTGAGCACTGTAATTAGGGGTGCCTCAGTGTCTGAGCACTGTGATTAGGGGTGCCTCAGTGTCTGAGCACTGTAATTAGGGGTGCATCAGTGTCTGAGCACTGTGATTAGGGGCGCCTCAGTGTCTGAGCACTGTGATTAGGGGCGCCTCAGTATCTGAGCACTGTGATTAGGGGTGCCTCAGTGTCTGAGCACTGTGATTAGGGGTGCCTCAGTGTCTGAGCACTGTGATTAGGGGTGCCTCAGTATCTGAGCACTGTGATTAGGGGTGCCTCAGTATCTGAGCACTGGGATTAGGGGTGCCTCAGTGTCTGAGCACTGTGATTAGGGGTGCCTCAGAAACTGAGCACTGTAATTAGGGGTGCCTCAGTGTCTGAGCACTGTGATTAGGGGCGCCTCAGTATCTGAGCACTGTGATTAGGGGTGCCTCAGTATCTGAGCACTGGGATTAGGGGTGCCTCAGTGTCTGAGCACTGTGATTAGGGGTGCCTCAGTAACTGAGCACTGTAATTAGGGGTGCCTCAGTGTCTGAGCACTGTAATTAGGGGTGCCTCAGTGTCTGAGCACTGTGATTAGGGGTGCCTCAGTATCTGAGCACTGTGATTAGGGGTGCCTCAGTATCTGAGCACTGTGATTAGGGGTGCCTCAGTGTCTGAGCACTGTGATTAGGGGTGCCTCAGTGTCTGAGCACTGTGATTAGGGGCGCCTCAGTGTCTGAGCACTGTGATTAGGGGTGCCTCAGTAACTGAGCACTGTAATTAGGGGTGCCTCAGTGTCTGAGCACTGGGATTAGGGGTGCCTCAGTGTCTGAGCACTGTGATTAGGGGTGCCTCAGTAACTGAGCACTGTAATTAGGGGTGCCTCAGTGTCTGAAAACTGTAATTAGGGGTGCCTCAGTGTCTGAGCACTGTGATTAGGGGTGCCTCAGTATCTGAGCACTGTGATTAGGGGTGCCTCAGTATCTGAGCACTGTGATTAGGGGTGCCTCAGTGTCTGAGCACTGTGATTAGGGGCGCCTCAGTGTCTGAGCACTGTGATTAGGGGCGCCTCAGTATCTGAGCACTGTGATTAGGGGTGCCTCAGTATCTGAGCACTGTGATTAGGGGTGCCTCTGTGTCTGAGCACTGTGATTAGGGGTGCCTCAGTGTCTGAGCACTGTGATTAGGGGTGCCTCAGTATCTGAGCACTGTGATTAGGGGTGCCTCAGTATCTGAGCACTGGGATTAGGGGTGCCTCAGTGTCTGAGCACTGTGATTAGGGGTGCCTCAGAAACTGAGCACTGTAATTAGGGGTGCCTCAGTGTCTGAGCACTGTAATTAGGGGTGCCTCAGTGTCTGAGCACTGTGATTAGGGGTGCCTCAGTATCTGAGCACTGTGATTAGGGGTGCCTCAGTATCTGAGCACTGTGATTAGGGGTGCCTCAGTGTCTGAGCACTGTGATTAGGGGTGCCTCAGTGTCTGAGCACTGTGATTAGGGGCGCCTCAGTATCTGAGCACTGTGATTAGGGGTGCCTCAGTGTCTGAGCACTGTGATTAGGGGTGCCTCAGTAACTGAGCACTGTAATTAGGGGTGCCTCAGTGTCTGAGCACTGTGATTAGGGGTGCCTCAGTGTCTGAGCACTGTGATTAGGGGTGCCTCAGTAACTGAGCACTGTAATTAGGGGTGCCTCAGTATCTGAGCACTGGGATTAGGGGTGCCTCAGTGTCTGAGCACTGTGATTAGGGGTGCCTCAGTAACTGAGCACTGTAATTAGGGGTGCCTCAGTGTCTGAGCACTGTAATTAGGGGTGCCTCAGTGTCTGAGCACTGTGATTAGGGGTGCCTCAGTATCTGAGCACTGTGATTAGGGGTGCCTCAGTATCTGAGCACTGGGATTAGGGGTGCCTCAGTGTCTGAGCACTGTGATTAGGGGTGCCTCAGTAACTGAGCACTGTAATTAGGGGTGCCTCAGTGTCTGAGCACTGTAATTAGGGGTGCCTCAGTGTCTGAGCACTGTGATTAGGGGTGCCTCAGTATCTGAGCACTGTGATTAGGGGTGCCTCAGTATCTGAGCACTGTGATTAGGGGTGCCTCAGTGTCTGAGCACTGTGATTAGGGGTGCCTCAGTGTCTGAGCACTGTGATTAGGGGTGCCTCAGTGTCTGAGCACTGTGATTAGGGGTGCCTCAGTAACTGAGCACTGTAATTAGGGGTGCCTCAGTGTCTGAGCACTGTGATTAGGGGTGCCTCAGTATCTGAGCACTGTGATTAGGGGTGCCTCAGTATCTGAGCACTGTGATTAGGGGTTCCTCAGTATCTGAGCACTGTGATTAGGGGTGCCTCAGTGTCTGAGCACTGTGATTAGGGGTGCCTCAGTATCTGAGCACTGTGATTAGGGGTGCCTCAGTGTCTGAGCACTGTGATTAGGGGTGCCTCAGTAACTGAGCACTGTAATTAGGGGTGCCTCAGTGTCTGAGCACTGGGATTAGGGGTGCCTCAGTGTCTGAGCACTGTGATTAGGGGTGCCTCAGTGTCTGAGCACTGTAATTAGGGGTGCCTCAGTGTCTGAGCACTGTGATTAGGGGTGCCTCAGTGTCTGAGCACTGTAATTAGGGGTGCCTCAGTGTCTGAGCACTGTGATTAGGGGCGCCTCAGTGTCTGAGCACTGTAATTAGGGGTGCCTCAGTGTCTGAGCACTGTAATTAGGGGTGCCTCAGTGTCTGAGCACTGGGATTAGGGGTGCCTCAGTGTCTGAGCACTGTAATTAGGGGTGCCTCAGTGTCTGAGCACTGTGATTAGGGGTGCCTCAGTGTCTGAGCACTGTAATTAAGGGTGCCTCAGTGTCTGAGCACTGTAATTAGGGGTGCCTCAGTGTCTGAGCACTGGGATTAGGGGTGCCTCAGTGTCTGAGCACTGTAATTAGGGGTGCCTCAGTGTCTGAGCACTGTGATTAGGGGTGCCTCAGTGTCTGAGCACTGTGATTAGGGGTGCCTCTGTGTCTGAGCACTGTGATTAGGGGTGCCTCAGTGTCTGAGCACTGTGATTAGGGGTGCCTCAGTGTCTGAGCACTGTGATTAGGGGTGCCTCAATGTCTGAGCACTGTGATTAGGGGTGCCTCAGTATCTGAGCACTGTGATTAGGGGTGCCTCAGTGTCTGAGCACTGTGATTAGGGGTGCCTCAATGTCTGAGCACTGTGATTAGGGGTGCCTCAGTGTCTGAGCACTGTGATTAGGGGTGCCTCAGTAACTGAGCACTGTAATTAGGGGTGCCTCAGTGTCTGAGCACTGTAATTAGGGGTGCCTCAGTGTCTGAGCACTGTGATTAGGGGTGCCTCAGTGTCTGAGCACTGTGATTAGGGGTGCCTCAATGTCTGAGCACTGTGATTAGGGGTGCCTCAGTATCTGAGCACTGTAATTAGGGGTGCCTCAGTGTCTGAGCACTGTAATTAGGGGTGCCTCAGTGTCTGAGCACTGTGATTAGGGGTGCCTCAGTGTCTGAGCACTGTGATTAAGGGTGCCTCAGTGTCTGAGCACTGTGATTAGGGGTGCCTCAGTGTCTGAGCACTGGGATTAGGGGTGCCTCAGTGTCTGAGCACTGTGATTAGGGGTGCCTCAGTGTCTGAGCACTGGGATTAGGAGTGCCTCAGTATCTGAGCACTGTGATTAGGGGTGCCTCAATGTCTGAGCACTGTGATTAGGGGTGCCTCAGTAACTGAGCACTGTAATTAGGGGTGCCTCAGTGTCTGAAAATTGTAATTAGGGGTGCCTCAGTGTCTGAGCACTGTGATTAGGGGTGCCTCAGTATCTGAGCACTGTGATTAGGGGTGCCTCAGTATCTGAGCACTGTGATTAGGGGTGCCTCAGTGTCTGAGCACTGTGATTAGGGGCGCCTCAGTGTCTGAGCACTGTGATTAGGGGCGCCTCAGTATCTGAGCACTGTGATTAGGGGTGCCTCAGTATCTGAGCACTGTGATTAGGGGTGCTTCTGTGTCTGAGCACTGTGATTAGGGGTGCCTCAGTGTCTGAGCACTGTGATTAGGGGTGCCTCAGTATCTGAGCACTGTGATTAGGGGTGCCTCAGTATCTGAGCACTGGGATTAGGGGTGCCTCAGTGTCTGAGCACTGTGATTAGGGGTGCCTCAGTAACTGAGCACTGTGATTAGGGGTGCCTCAGTGTCTGAGCACTGTAATTAGGGGTGCCTCAGTATCTGAGCACTGTGATTAGGGGTGCCTCAGTATCTGAGCACTGTGATTAGGGGTGCCTCAGTGTCTGAGCACTGTAATTAGGGGTGCCTCAGTGTCTGAGCACTGTGATTAGGGGTGCCTCAGTGTCTGAGCACTGTAATTAGGGGTGCCTCAATGTCTGAGCACTGTGATTAGGGGTGCGTCAGTATCTGAGCACTGTGATTAGGGGTGCCTCAGTGTCTGAGCACTGGGATTAGGGGTGCCTCAGTGTCTGAGCACTGTGATTAGGGGTGCCTCAGTGTCTGAGCACTGTAATTAGGGGTGCCTCAATGTCTGAGCACTGTGATTAGGGGTGCCTCAGTGTCTGAGCACTGTAATTAGGGGTGCCTCTGTGTCTGAGCACTGTGATTAGGGGTGCCTCAGTGTCTGAGCACTGTGATTAGGGGTGCCTCAGTGTCTGAGCACTGTGATTAGGGGTGCCTCAGTGTCTGAGCACTGTGATTAGGGGTGCCTCAGTGTCTGAGCACTGGGATTAGGGGTGCCTCAGTGTCTGAGCACTGTGATTAGGGGCGCCTCAATGTCTGAGCACTGTGATTAGGGGTGCCTCAGTATCTGAGCACTGTAATTAGGGGTGCCTCAGTGTCTGAGCACTGTAATTAGGGGCGCCTCAATGTCTGAGCACTGTAATTAGGGGTGCCTCAGTGTCTGAGCATTGTGATTAGGGGTGCCTCTGTATCTGAGCACTGGGATTAGGGGTGCCTCAGTGTCTGAGCACTGTGATTAGGGGTGCTTCTGTGTCTGAGCACTGTGATTAGGGGTGCCTCTGTATCTGAGCACTGTAATTAGGGGTGCCTCAGTGTCTGAGCACTGTAATTAGGGGTGCCTCAATGTCTGAGCACTGTGATTAGGGGCGCCTCAGTATCTGAGCACTGTGATTAGGGGTGCCTCAATGTCTGAGCACTGTGATTAGGGGTGCCTCAGTGTCTGAGCACTGGGATTAGGGGCGCCTCAGTGTCTGAGCACTGTGATTAGGGGTGCCTCAGTGTCTGAGCACTGTGATTAGGGGTGCCTCAGTGTCTGAGCACTGGGATTAGGGGCGCCTCAGTGTCTGAGCACTGTGATTAGGGGTGCCTCAGTGTCTGAGCACTGTGATTAGGGGTGCCTCAGTGTCTGAGCACTGTGATTAGGGGTGCCTCAATGTCTGAGCACTGTGATTAGGGGTGCCTCAGTGTCTGAGCACTGTGATTAGGGGTGCCTCAGTGTCTGAGCACTGGGATTAGGGGTGCCTCAGTGTCTGAGCACTGTGATTAGGGGTGCCTCAGTGTCTGAGCACTGGGATTAGGGGTGCCTCAGTGTCTGAGCACTGTGATTAGGGGTGCCTCAGTGTCTGAGCACTGTGATTAGGGGTGCCTCAGTGTCTGAGCACTGGGATTAGGGGTGCCTCAGTGTCTGAGCACTGTAATTAGGGGTGCCTCAGTGTCTGAGCACTGGGATTAGGGGTGCCTCAGTGTCTGATCACTGTAATTAGGGGTGCCTCAGTGTCTGAGCACTGTAATTAGGGGTGCCTCAGTGTCTGAGCACTGGGATTAGGGGTGCCTCAGTGTCTGAGCACTGTGATTAGGGGCGCCTCAGTGTCTGAGCACTGTAATTAGGGGTGCCTCAGTGTCTGAGCACTGTAATTAGGGGTGCCTCAGTGTCTGAGCACTGTGATTAGGGGCGCCTCAGTGTCTGAGCACTGGGATTATGGGTGCCTCAGTATCTGAGCACTGTGATTAGGGGTGCCTCAGTGTCTGAGCACTGTGATTAGGGGTGCCTCAGTGTCTGAGCACTGGGATTAGGGGTGCCTCAGTGTCTGAGCACTGTAATTAGGGGTGCCTCAGTGTCTGAGCACTGTAATTAGGGGTGCCTCAGTGTCTGAGCACTGGGATTAGGGGTGCCTCAGTGTCTGATCACTGTAATTAGGGGTGCCTCAGTGTCTGAGCACTGTAATTAGGGGTGCCTCAGTGTCTGAGCACTGTTATTAGGGGTGCCTCAGTGTCTGAGCACTGTGATTAGGGGCGCCTCAGTGTCTGAGCACTGTAATTAGGGGTGCCTCAGTGTCTGAGCACTGTAATTAGGGGTGCCTCAGTGTCTGAGCACTGTAATTAGGGGTGCCTCAGTGTATGAGCACTGGGATTAGGGGTGCCTCAGTGTCTGAGCACTGGGATTAGGGGTGCCTCAGTAACTGATCACTGTGATTAGGGGTGCCTCAGTGTCTGAGCACTGTAATTAGGGGTGCCTCAGTGTCTGAGCACTGTAATTAGGGGTGCCTCAGTGTCTGAGCACTGGGATTAGGGGTGCCTCAGTGTCTGATCACTGTAATTAGGGGTGCCTCAGTGTCTGAGCACTGTGATTAGGGGTGCCTCAGTGTCTGAGCACTGGGATTAGGGGTGCCTCAGTGTCTGAGCACTGTAATTAGGGGTGACTCAGTGTCTGAGCACTGTGATTAGGGGTGCCTCAGTAACTGAGCACTGTAATTAGGGGTGCCTCAGTGTCTGAGCACTGTGATTAGGGGTGCCTCAGTGTCTGAGCACTGGGATTAGGGGTGCCTCAGTGTCTGAGCACTGTAATTAGGGGTGCCTCAGTGTCTGAGCACTGGGATTAGGGGTGCCTCAGTATCTGAGCACGGTGATTAGGGGCGCCTCAGTATCTGAGCACTGGGATTAGGGGTGCCTCAGTGTCTGAGCACTGTGATTAGGGGTGCCTCAGTGTCTGAGCACTGTGATTAGGGGCGCCTCAGTATCTGAGCACTGTAATTAGGGGTGCCTCAGTATCTAAGCACTGTGATTAGGGGTGCCTAAGTATCTGAGCACTGTGATTAGGGGTGCCTCAGTGTCTGAGCACTGTGATTAGGGGTGCCTCAGTGTCTGAGCACTGTGATTAGGGGCGCCTCAGTATCTGAGCACTGTGATTAGGGGTGCCTCAGTGTCTGAGCACTGTGATTAGGGGCGCCTCAGTGTCTGAGCACTGTAATTAGGGGTGCCTCAGTGTCTGAGCACTGTGATTAGGGGTGCCTCAGTGTCTGAGCACTGTGATTAGTGCCGCCTCAGTATCTGAGCACTGTAATTAGGGGTGCCTCAGTATATGAGCACTGTGATTAGGGGTGCCTCAGTATCTGAGCACTGTGATTAGGGGTGCCTCAGTGTCTGAGCACTGTGATTAGGGGTGCCTCATTGTCTGAGCACTGTGATTAGGAGTGCCTCAGTGTCTGAGCACTGTGATTAGGGGTGCCTCAGTATCTGAGCACTGTGATTAGGGGTGCCTCAGTATCTGAGCACTGTAATTAGGGGTGCCTCTGTGTCTGAGCACTGTAATTAGGGGTGCCTCAGTATCTGAGCACTGTAATTAGGGGTGCCTCAGTATCTGAGCACTGTGATTAGGGGTGCCTCAGTATATGAGCACTGTGATTAGGGGTGCCTCAGTATCTGAGCACTGTAATTAGGGGTGCCTCAGTATATGAGCACTGTGATTAGGGGTGCCTCAGTATCTGAGCACTGTGATTAGGGGTGCCTCAGTGTCTGAGCACTGTGATTAGGGGTGCCTCAGTGTCTGAGCACTGTGATTAGGGGTGCCTCAGTGTCTGAGCACTGTAATTAGGCGTGCCTCAGTGTCTGAGCACTGTGATTAGGGGTGCCTCAGTGTCTGAGCACTGTGATTAGGGGTGCCTCAGTGTCTGAGCACTGTGATTAGGGGTGCCTCAGTGTCTGAGCACTGTAATTAGGGGTGCCTCAGTGTCTGAGCACTGTAATTAGGGGTGCCTCAGTGTCTGAGCACTGTGATTAGGGGTGCCTCAGTGTCTGAGCACTGTGATTAGGGGCGCCTCAGTGTCTGAGCACTGTAATTAGGGGTGCCTCAGTGTCTGAGCACTGTGATTAGGGGTGCCTCAGTGTCTGAGCACTGTGATTAGGGGCGCCTCAGTATCTGAGCACTGTGATTAGGGGCGCCTCAGTATCTGAGCACTGTGATTAGGGGTGCCTCAGTGTCTGAGCACTGTAATTAGGGGTGCCTCAGTGTCTGAGCACTGGGATTAGGGGTGCCTCAGTGTCTGAGCACTGTGATTAGGGGCGCCTCAGTGTCTGAGCACTGTAATTAGGGGTGCCTCAGTGTCTGAGCACTGTAATTAGGGGTGCCTCAGTGTCTGAGCACTGTAATTAGGGGTGCCTCAGTGTATGAGCACTGGGATTAGGGGTGCCTCAGTGTCTGAGCACTGGGATTAGGGGTGCCTCAGTAACTGATCACTGTGATTAGGGGTGCCTCAGTGTCTGAGCACTGTAATTAGGGGTGCCTCAGTGTCTGAGCACTGTAATTAGGGGTGCCTCAGTGTCTGAGCACTGGGATTAGGGGTGCCTCAGTGTCTGATCACTGTAATTAGGGGTGCCTCAGTGTCTGAGCACTGTGATTAGGGGTGCCTCAGTGTCTGAGCACTGGGATTAGGGGTGCCTCAGTGTCTGAGCACTGTAATTAGGGGTGACTCAGTGTCTGAGCACTGTGATTAGGGGTGCCTCAGTAACTGAGCACTGTAATTAGGGGTGCCTCAGTGTCTGAGCACTGTGATTAGGGGTGCCTCAGTGTCTGAGCACTGGGATTAGGGGTGCCTCAGTGTCTGAGCACTGTAATTAGGGGTGCCTCAGTGTCTGAGCACTGGGATTAGGGGTGCCTCAGTATCTGAGCACGGTGATTAGGGGCGCCTCAGTATCTGAGCACTGTAATTAGGGGTGCCTCAGTATCTGAGCACTGTAATTAGGGGTGCCTCAGTGTCTGAGCACTGTGATTAGGGGTGCCTCAGTGTCTGAGCACTGTGATTAGGGGCGCCTCAGTATCTGAGCACTGTAATTAGGGGTGCCTCAGTATCTAAGCACTGTGATTAGGGGTGCCTAAGTATCTGAGCACTGTGATTAGGGGTGCCTCAGTGTCTGAGCACTGTGATTAGGGGTGCCTCAGTGTCTGAGCACTGTGATTAGGGGCGCCTCAGTATCTGAGCACTGTGATTAGGGGTGCCTCAGTGTCTGAGCACTGTGATTAGGGGCGCCTCAGTGTCTGAGCACTGTAATTAGGGGTGCCTCAGTGTCTGAGCACTGTGATTAGGGGTGCCTCAGTGTCTGAGCACTGTGATTAGGGGCGCCTCAGTATCTGAGCACTGTAATTAGGGGTGCCTCAGTATATGAGCACTGTGATTAGGGGTGCCTCAGTATCTGAGCACTGTGATTAGGGGTGCCTCAGTGTCTGAGCACTGTGATTAGGGGTGCCTCATTGTCTGAGCACTGTGATTAGGAGTGCCTCAGTGTCTGAGCACTGTGATTAGGGGTGCCTCAGTATCTGAGCACTGTGATTAGGGGTGCCTCAGTATCTGAGCACTGTAATTAGGGGTGCCTCTGTGTCTGAGCACTGTAATTAGGGGTGCCTCAGTATCTGAGCACTGTAATTAGGGGTGCCTCAGTATCTGAGCACTGTGATTAGGGGTGCCTCAGTATATGAGCACTGTGATTAGGGGTGCCTCAGTATCTGAGCACTGTAATTAGGGGTGCCTCAGTATATGAGCACTGTGATTAGGGGTGCCTCAGTATCTGAGCACTGTGATTAGGGGTGCCTCAGTGTCTGAGCACTGTGATTAGGGGTGCCTCAGTGTCTGAGCACTGTGATTAGGGGTGCCTCAGTGTCTGAGCACTGTAATTAGGCGTGCCTCAGTGTCTGAGCACTGTGATTAGGGGTGCCTCAGTGTCTGAGCACTGTGATTAGGGGTGCCTCAGTGTCTGAGCACTGTGATTAGGGGTGCCTCAGTGTCTGAGCACTGGGATTAGGGGTGCCTCAGTGTCTGAGCACTGGGATTAGGGGTGCCTCAGTGTCTGAGCACTGTGATTAGGGGTGCCTCAGTGTCTGAGCACTGTAATTAGGGGTGCCTCAGTGTCTGAGCACTGTAATTAGGGGTGCCTCAGTGTCTGAGCACTGTAATTAGGGGTGCCTCAGTGTCTGAGCACTGTGATTAGGGGTGCCTCAGTGTCTGAGCACTGTAATTAGGGGTGCCTCAGTGTCTGAGCACTGTGATTAGGGGTGCCTCAGTGTCTGAGCACTGTAATTAGGGGTGCCTCAGTGTCTGAGCACTGTAATTAGGGGTGCCTCAGTGTCTGAGCACTGTGATTAGGGGTGCCTCAGTGTCTGAGCACTGTGATTAGGGGCGCCTCAGGGTCTGAGCACTGTAATTAGGGGTGCCTCAGTGTCTGAGCACTGTGATTAGGGGTGCCTCAGTGTCTGAGCACTGTGATTAGGGGCGCCTCAGTATCTGAGCACTGTGATTAGGGGCGCCTCAGTATCTGAGCACTGTGATTAGGGGTGCCTCAGTGTCTGAGCACTGTAATTAGGGGTGCCTCAGTATCTGAGCACTGTAATTAGGGGTGCCTCAGTATCTGAGCACTGTGATTAGGGGTGCCTCAGTATATGAGCACTGTGATTAGGGGTGCCTCAGTATCTGAGCACTGTAATTAGGGGTGCCTCAGTATATGAGCACTGTGATTAGGGGTGGCTCAGTATCTGAGCACTGTGATTAGGGGTGCCTCAGTGTCTGAGCACTGTGATTAGGGGTGCCTCAGTGTCTGAGCACTGTGATTAGGGGTGCCTCAGTGTCTGAGCACTGTGATTAGGGGTGCCTCAGTGTCTGAGCACTGTGATTAGGGGTGCCTCAGTGTCTGAGCACTGTGATTAGGGGTGCCTCAGTGTCTGAGCACTGGGATTAGGGGTGCCTCAGTGTCTGAGCACTGGGATTAGGGGTGCCTCAGTGTCTGAGCACTGTGATTAGGGGTGCCTCAGTGTCTGAGCACTGTAATTAGGGGTGCCTCAGTGTCTGAGCACTGTAATTAGGGGTGCCTCAGTGTCTGAGCACTGTAATTAGGGGTGCCTCAGTGTCTGAGCACTGTGATTAGGGGTGCCTCAGTGTCTGAGCACTGTAATTAGGGGTGCCTCAGTGTCTGAGCACTGTGATTAGGGGTGCCTCAGTGTCTGAGCACTGTAATTAGGGGTGCCTCAGTGTCTGAGCACTGTAATTAGGGGTGCCTCAGTGTCTGAGCACTGTGATTAGGGGTGCCTCAGTGTCTGAGCACTGTGATTAGGGGCGCCTCAGTGTCTGAGCACTGTAATTAGGGGTGCCTCAGTGTCTGAGCACTGTGATTAGGGGTGCCTCAGTGTCTGAGCACTGTGATTAGGGGCGCCTCAGTATCTGAGCACTGTGATTAGGGGCGCCTCAGTATCTGAGCACTGTGATTAGGGGTGCCTCAGTGTCTGAGCACTGGGATTAGGGGTGCCTCAGTGTCTGAGTACTGTAATTAGGGGTGCCTCAGTATCTGAGCACTGTGATTAGGGGTGCCTCAGTATCTGAGCACTGTGATTAGGGGTGCCTCTGTGTCTGAGCACTGTAATTAGGGGTGCCTCAATGTCTGAGCACTGTGATTAGGGGTGCCTCAGTATCTGAGCACTGTAATTAGGGGTGCCTCAATGTCTGAGCACTGTGATTAGGGGTGCCTCAGTAACTGAGCACTGTAATTAGGGGTGCCTCAGTGTCTGAGCACTGTGATTAGGGGTGCCTCAGTGTCTGAGCACTGTAATTAGGGGCGCCTCAGAATCTGAGCACTGTAATTAGGGGTGCCTCAGTGTCTGAGCACTGTGATTAGGGGCGCCTCAGTATCTGAGCACTGTAATTAGGGATGCCTCAATGTCTGAGCACTGTGATTAGGGGCGCCTCAGTATCTGAGCACTGTAATTAGGGGTGCCTCAGTGTCTGAGCACTGTGATTAGGGGTGCCTCAGTATCTGAGCACTGTGATTAGGGGTGCCTCAGTGTCTGAGCACTGTGATTAGGGGTGCCTCAGTGTCTGAGCACTGTAACTAGGGGTGCCTCAGTGTCTGAGCACTGTGATTAGGGGTGCCTCAGTATCTGAGCACTGTAATTAGGGGTGCCTCAGTGTCTGAGCACTGGGATTAGGGGTGCCTCAGTGTCTGAGCACTGTGATTAGGGGTGCCTCAGTGTCTGAGCACTGTGATTAGGGGCGCCTCAGTATCTGAGCACTGTGATTAGGGGTGCCTCAGTGTCTGAGCACTGTGATTAGGGGTGCCTCAGTGTCTGAGCACTGTGATTAGGGGTGCCTCAGTGTCTGAGCACTGGGATTAGGGGTGCCTCAGTGTCTGAGCACTGTGATTAGGGGTGCCTCAGTAACTGAGCACTGTAATTAGGGGTGCCTCAGTGTCTGAGTACTGTAATTAGGGGTGCCTCAGTGTCTGAGCACTGTGATTAGGGGTGCCTCAGTGTCTGAGCACTGTAATTAGGGGTGCCTCAGTGTCTGAGCACTGTGATTAGGGGTGCCTCAGTAACTGAGCACTGTGATTAGGGGTGCCTCAGTGTCTGAGCACTGTAATTAGGGGTGCCTCAGTGTCTGAGCACTGTGATTAGGGGTGCCTCAGTGTCTGAGCACTGTGATTAGGGGTGCCTCAGTGTCTGAGCACTGTGATTAGGGGTGCCTCAGTGTCTGAGCACTGTGATTAGGGGCGCCTCAGTATCTGAGCACTGGGATTAGGGGTGCCTCAGTGTCTGAGCACTGTGATTAGGGGTGCCCCAGTGTCTGAGCACTGTGATTAGGGGCGCCTCAGTATCTGAGCACTGGGATTAGGGGTGCCTCAGTGTCTGAGCACTGTAATTAGGGGTGCCTCAGTGTCTGAGCACTGTGATTAGGGGTGCCTCAGTGTCTGAGCACTAGGATTAGGGGTGCCTCAGTGTCTGAGCACTGTGATTAGGGGTGCCTCAGTGTCTGAGCACTGGGATTAGGGGTGCCTCAGTGTCTGAGCACTGTGATTAGGGGTGCCTCAGTGTCTGAGCACTGGGATTAGGAGTGCCTCAGTATCTGAGCACTGTGATTAGGGATGCCTCAATGTCTGAGCACTGTGATTAGGGGTGCCTCAGTGTCTGAGCACTGTGATTAGGGGTGCCTCAGTAATTGAGCACTGTAATTAGGGGTGCCTCAGTGTCTGAGTACTGTAATTAGGGGTGCCTCTGTGTCTGAGCACTGTGATTAGGGGTGCCTCAGTGTCTGAGCACTGTAATTAGGGGTGCCTCAGTGTCTGAGCACTGTGATTAGGGGCGCCTCAGTGTCTGAGCACTGTGATTAGGGGTGCCTCAGTGTCTGAGCACTGTGATTAGGGGTGCCTCAGTGTCTGAGCACTGTGATTAGGGGTGCCTCAATGTCTGAGCACTGTGATTAGGGGTGCCTCAGTATCGGAGCACTGTGATTAGGGGTGCCTCAATGTCTGAGCACTGTAATTAGGGGCGCCTCAGTGTCTGAGCACTGTGATTAGGGGTGCCTCAGTGTCTGAGCACTGTGATTAGGGGCGCCTCAGTATCTGAGCACTGTAATTAGGGATGCCTCAATGTCTGAGCACTGTGATTAGGGGCGCCTCAGTGTCTGAGCACTGTGATTAGGGGTGCCTCAGTGTCTGAGCACTGTGATTAGGGGCGCCTCAGTATCTGAGCACTGTAATTAGGGATGCCTCAATGTCTGAGCACTGTGATTAGGGGCGCCTCAGTATCTGAGCACTGTAATTAGGGGTGCCTCAGTGTCTGAGCACTGTGATTAGGGGTGCCTCAGTATCTGAGCACTGTGATTAGGGGTGCCTCAGTGTCTGAGCACTGTGATTAGGGGTGCCTCAGTGTCTGAGCACTGTAACTAGGGGTGCCTCAGTGTCTGAGCACTGTGATTAGGGGTGCCTCAGTATCTGAGCACTGTAATTAGGGGTGCCTCAGTGTCTGAGCACTGGGATTAGGGGTGCCTCAGTGTCTGAGCACTGTGATTAGGGGTGCCTCAGTGTCTGAGCACTGTGATTAGGGGCGCCTCAGTATCTGAGCACTGTGATTAGGGGTGCCTCAGTGTCTGAGCACTGTGATTAGGGGTGCCTCAGTGTCTGAGCACTGTGATTAGGGGTGCCTCAGTGTCTGAGCACTGGGATTAGGGGTGCCTCAGTGTCTGAGCACTGTGATTAGGGGTGCCTCAGTGTCTGAGCACTGTGATTAGGGGTGCCTCAGTGTCTGAGCACTGGGATTAGGGGTGCCTCAGTGTCTGAGCACTGTGATTAGGGGTGCCTCAGTGTCTGAGCACTGTGATTAGGGGTGCCTCAGTGTCTGAGCACTGGGATTAGGAGTGCCTCAGTATCTGAGCACTGTGATTAGGGATGCCTCAATGTCTGAGCACTGTGATTAGGGGTGCCTCAGTGTCTGAGCACTGTGATTAGGGGTGCCTCAGTAACTGAGCACTGTAATTAGGGGTGCCTCAGTGTCTGAGTACTGTAATTAGGGGTGCCTCAGTGTCTGAGCACTGTGATTAGGGGTGCCTCAGTGTCTGAGCACTGTAATTAGGGGTGCCTCAGTGTCTGAGCACTGTGATTAGGGGTGCCTCAGTAACTGAGCACTGTGATTAGGGGTGCCTCAGTGTCTGAGCACTGTAATTAGGGGTGCCTCAGTGTCTGAGCACTGTGATTAGGGGTGCCTCAGTGTCTGAGCACTGTGATTAGGGGTGCCTCAGTGTCTGAGCACTGTGATTAGGGGTGCCTCAGTGTCTGAGCACTGTGATTAGGGGCGCCTCAGTATCTGAGCACTGGGATTAGGGGTGCCTCAGTGTCTGAGCACTGTGATTAGGGGTGCCCCAGTGTCTGAGCACTGTGATTAGGGGCGCCTCAGTATCTGAGCACTGGGATTAGGGGTGCCTCAGTGTCTGAGCACTGTAATTAGGGGTGCCTCAGTGTCTGAGCACTGTGATTAGGGGTGCCTCAGTGTCTGAGCACTAGGATTAGGGGTGCCTCAGTGTCTGAGCACTGTGATTAGGGGTGCCTCAGTGTCTGAGCACTGGGATTAGGGGTGCCTCAGTGTCTGAGCACTGTGATTAGGGGTGCCTCAGTGTCTGAGCACTGGGATTAGGAGTGCCTCAGTATCTGAGCACTGTGATTAGGGATGCCTCAATGTCTGAGCACTGTGATTAGGGGTGCCTCAGTGTCTGAGCACTGTGATTAGGGGTGCCTCAGTAACTGAGCACTGTAATTAGGGGTGCCTCAGTGTCTGAGTACTGTAATTAGGGGTGCCTCAGTGTCTGAGCACTGTGATTAGGGGTGCCTCAGTGTCTGAGCACTGTAATTAGGGGTGCCTCAGTGTCTGAGCACTGTGATTAGGGGCGCCTCAGTGTCTGAGCACTGTGATTAGGGGTGCCTCAGTGTCTGAGCACTGTGATTAGGGGTGCCTCAGTGTCTGAGCACTGTGATTAGGGGTGCCTCAATGTCTGAGCACTGTGATTAGGGGTGCCTCAGTATCTGAGCACTGTGATTAGGGGTGCCTCAATGTCTGAGCACTGTGATTAGGGGTGCCTCAGTGTCTGAGCACTGTGATTAGGGGTGCCTCAGTAACTGAGCACTGTAATTAGGGGTGCCTCAGTGTCTGAAAATTGTAATTAGGGGTGCCTCAGTGTCTGAGCACTTTGATTAGGGGTGCCTCAGTATCTGAGCACTGTGATTAGGGGTGCCTCAGTATCTGAGCACTGTGATTAGGGGTGCCTCAGTGTCTGAGCACTGTGATTAGGGGCGCCTCAGTGTCTGAGCACTGTGATTAGGGGCGCCTCAGTATCTGAGCACTGTGATTAGGGGTGCCTCAGTATCTGAGCACTGTGATTAGGGGTGCCTCTGTGTCTGAGCACTGTGATTAGGGGTGCCTCAGTGTCTGAGCACTGTGATTAGGGGTGCCTCAGTATCTGAGCACTGTGATTAGGGGTGCCTCAGTATCTGAGCACTGGGATTAGGGGTGCCTCAGTGTCTGAGCACTGTGATTAGGGGTGCCTCAGTAACTGAGCACTGTGATTAGGGGTGCCTCAGTGTCTGAGCACTGTGATTAGGGGCGCCTCAGTATCTGAGCACTGTGATTAGGGGTGCCTCAGTATCTGAGCACTGGGATTAGGGGTGCCTCAGTGTCTGAGCACTGTGATTAGGGGTGCCTCAGTAACTGAGCACTGTAATTAGGGGTGCCTCAGTGTCTGAGCACTGTAATTAGGGGTGCCTCAGTGTCTGAGCACTGTGATTAGGGGTGCCTCAGTGTCTGAGCACTGTAATTAGGGGTGCCTCAGTGTCTGAGCACTGTGATTAGGGGCGCCTCAGTGTCTGAGCACTGTGATTAGGGGCGCCTCAGTATCTGAGCACTGTGATTAGGGGTGCCTCAGTATCTGAGCACTGTGATTAGGGGTGCCTCTGTGTCTGAGCACTGTGATTAGGGGTGCCTCAGTGTCTGAGCACTGTGATTAGGGGTGCCTCAGTATCTGAGCACTGTGATTAGGGGTGCCTCAGTATCTGAGCACTGGGATTAGGGGTGCCTCAGTGTCTGAGCACTGTGATTAGGGGTGCCTCAGAAACTGAGCACTGTAATTAGGGGTGCCTCAGTGTCTGAGCACTGTGATTAGGGGCGCCTCAGTATCTGAGCACTGTGATTAGGGGTGCCTCAGTATCTGAGCACTGGGATTAGGGGTGCCTCAGTGTCTGAGCACTGTGATTAGGGGTGCCTCAGTAACTGAGCACTGTAATTAGGGGTGCCTCAGTGTCTGAGCACTGTAATTAGGGGTGCCTCAGTGTCTGAGCACTGTGATTAGGGGTGCCTCAGTATCTGAGCACTGTGATTAGGGGTGCCTCAGTATCTGAGCACTGTGATTAGGGGTGCCTCAGTGTCTGAGCACTGTGATTAGGGGTGCCTCAGTGTCTGAGCACTGTGATTAGGGGCGCCTCAGTATCTGAGCACTGTGATTAGGGGTGCCTCAGTGTCTGAGCACTGTGATTAGGGGTGCCTCAGTAACTGAGCACTGTAATTAGGGGTGCCTCAGTGTCTGAGCACTGGGATTAGGGGTGCCTCAGTGTCTGAGCACTGTGATTAGGGGTGCCTCAGTAACTGAGCACTGTAATTAGGGGTGCCTCAGTGTCTGAAAACTGTAATTAGGGGTGCCTCAGTGTCTGAGCACTGTGATTAGGGGTGCCTCAGTATCTGAGCACTGTGATTAGGGGTGCCTCAGTATCTGAGCACTGTGATTAGGGGTGCCTCAGTGTCTGAGCACTGTGATTAGGGGCGCCTCAGTGTCTGAGCACTGTGATTAGGGGCGCCTCAGTATCTGAGCACTGTGATTAGGGGTGCCTCAGTATCTGAGCACTGTGATTAGGGGTGCCTCTGTGTCTGAGCACTGTGATTAGGGGTGCCTCAGTGTCTGAGCACTGTGATTAGGGGTGCCTCAGTATCTGAGCACTGTGATTAGGGGTGCCTCAGTATCTGAGCACTGGGATTAGGGGTGCCTCAGTGTCTGAGCACTGTGATTAGGGGTGCCTCAGAAACTGAGCACTGTAATTAGGGGTGCCTCAGTGTCTGAGCACTGTGATTAGGGGCGCCTCAGTATCTGAGCACTGTGATTAGGGGTGCCTCAGTATCTGAGCACTGGGATTAGGGGTGCCTCAGTGTCTGAGCACTGTGATTAGGGGTGCCTCAGTAACTGAGCACTGTAATTAGGGGTGCCTCAGTGTCTGAGCACTGTAATTAGGGGTGCCTCAGTGTCTGAGCACTGTGATTAGGGGTGCCTCAGTATCTGAGCACTGTGATTAGGGGTGCCTCAGTATCTGAGCACTGTGATTAGGGGTGCCTCAGTGTCTGAGCACTGTGATTAGGGATGCCTCAGTGTCTGAGCACTGTGATTAGGGGCGCCTCAGTATCTGAGCACTGTGATTAGGGGTGCCTCAGTGTCTGAGCACTGTGATTAGGGGTGCCTCAGTAACTGAGCACTGTAATTAGGGGTGCCTCAGTGTCTGAGCACTGGGATTAGGGGTGCCTCAGTGTCTGAGCACTGGGATTAGGGGTGCCTCAGTGTCTGAGCACTGTGATTAGGGGTGCCTCAGTGTCTGAGCACTGTGATTAGGGGTGCCTCAGTAACTGAGCACTGTAATTAGGGGTGCCTCAGTGTCTGAGCACTGGGATTAGGGGTGCCTCAGTGTCTGAGCACTGGGATTAGGGGTGCCTCAGTGTCTGAGCACTGTGATTAGGGGTGCCTCAGTGTCTGAGCACTGTGATTAGGGGTGCCTCAGTGTCTGAGCACTGTGATTAGGGGTGCCTCAGTATCTGAGCACTGTGATTAGGGGTGCCTCAGTATCTGAGCACTGTGATTAGGGGTTCCTCAGTATCTGAGCACTGTGATTAGGGGTGCCTCAGTGTCTGAGCACTGTGATTAGGGGTGCCTCAGTATCTGAGCACTGTGATTAGGGGTGCCTCAGTGTCTGAGCACTGTGATTAGGGGTGCCTCAGTAACTGAGCACTGTAATTAGGGGTGCCTCAGTGTCTGAGCACTGGGATTAGGGGTGCCTCAGTGTCTGAGCACTGTGATTAGGGGTGCCTCAGTGTCTGAGCACTGTAATTAGGGGTGCCTCAGTGTCTGAGCACTGTGATTAGGGGTGCCTCAGTGTCTGAGCACTGTAATTAGGGGTGCCTCAGTGTCTGAGCACTGTGATTAGGGGCGCCTCAGTGTCTGAGCACTGTAATTAGGGGTGCCTCAGTGTCTGAGCACTGTAATTAGGGGTGCCTCAATGTCTGAGCACTGGGATTAGGGGTGCCTCAGTGTCTGAGCACTGTAATTAGGGGTGCCTCAGTGTCTGAGCACTGTGATTAGGGGTGCCTCAGTGTCTGAGCACTGTAATTAAGGGTGCCTCAGTGTCTGAGCACTGTAATTAGGGGTGCCTCAGTGTCTGAGCACTGGGATTAGGGGTGCCTCAGTGTCTGAGCACTGTAATTAGGGGTGCCTCAGTGTCTGAGCACTGTGATTAGGGGTGCCTCAGTGTCTGAGCACTGTGATTAGGGGTGCCTCTGTGTCTGAGCACTGTGATTAGGGGTGCCTCAGTGTCTGAGCACTGTGATTAGGGGTGCCTCAGTGTCTGAGCACTGTGATTAGGGGTGCCTCAATGTCTGAGCACTGTGATTAGGGGTGCCTCAGTATCTGAGCACTGTGATTAGGGGTGCCTCAGTGTCTGAGCACTGTGATTAGGGGTGCCTCAATGTCTGAGCACTGTGATTAGGGGTGCCTCAGTGTCTGAGCACTGTGATTAGGGGTGCCTCAGTAACTGAGCACTGTAATTAGGGGTGCCTCAGTGTCTGAGCACTGTAATTAGGGGTGCCTCAGTGTCTGAGCACTGTGATTAGGGGTGCCTCAGTGTCTGAGCACTGTGATTAGGGGTGCCTCAATGTCTGAGCACTGTGATTAGGGGTGCCTCAGTATCTGAGCACTGTAATTAGGGGTGCCTCAGTGTCTGAGCACTGTAATTAGGGGTGCCTCAGTGTCTGAGCACTGTGATTAGGGGTGCCTCAGTGTCTGAGCACTGTGATTAGGGGTGCCTCAGTGTCTGAGCACTGTGATTAGGGGTGCCTCAGTGTCTGAGCACTGGGATTAGGGGTGCCTCAGTGTCTGAGCACTGTGATTAGGGGTGCCTCAGTGTCTGAGCACTGGGATTAGGAGTGCCTCAGTATCTGAGCACTGTGATTAGGGGTGCCTCAATGTCTGAGCACTGTGATTAGGGGTGCCTCAGTAACTGAGCACTGTAATTAGGGGTGCCTCAGTGTCTGAAAATTGTAATTAGGGGTGCCTCAGTGTCTGAGCACTGTGATTAGGGGTGCCTCAGTATCTGAGCACTGTGATTAGGGGTGCCTCAGTATCTGAGCACTGTGATTAGGGGTGCCTCAGTGTCTGAGCACTGTGATTAGGGGCGCCTCAGTGTCTGAGCACTGTGATTAGGGGCGCCTCAGTATCTGAGCACTGTGATTAGGGGTGCCTCAGTATCTGAGCACTGTGATTAGGGGTGCCTCTGTGTCTGAGCACTGTGATTAGGGGTGCCTCAGTAACTGAGCACTGTGATTAGGGGTGCCTCAGTGTCTGAGCACTGTAATTAGGGGTGCCTCAGTGTCTGAGCACTGTGATTAGGGGTGCCTCAGTGTCTGAGCACTGTAATTAGGGGTGCCTCAATGTCTGAGCACTGTGATTAGGGGTGCGTCAGTATCTGAGCACTGTGATTAGGGGTGCCTCAGTGTCTGAGCACTGGGATTAGGGGTGCCTCAGTGTCTGAGCACTGTGATTAGGGGTGCCTCAGTGTCTGAGCACTGTAATTAGGGGTGCCTCAATGTCTGAGCACTGTGATTAGGGGTGCCTCAGTGTCTGAGCACTGTAATTAGGGGTGCCTCTGTGTCTGAGCACTGTGATTAGGGGTGCCTCAGTGTCTGAGCACTGTGATTAGGGGTGCCTCAGTGTCTGAGCACTGTGATTAGGGGTGCCTCAGTGTCTGAGCACTGTGATTAGGGGTGCCTCAGTGTCTGAGCACTGGGATTAGGGGTGCCTCAGTGTCTGAGCACTGTGATTAGGGGCGCCTCAATGTCTGAGCACTGTGATTAGGGGTGCCTCAGTATCTGAGCACTGTAATTAGGAGTGCCTCAGTGTCTGAGCACTGTAATTAGGGGCGCCTCAATGTCTGAGCACTGTAATTAGGGGTGCCTCAGTGTCTGAGCATTGTGATTAGGGGTGCCTCTGTATCTGAGCACTGTGATTAGGGGTGCCTCAGTATCTGAGCACTGTAATTTGGGGTGCCTCAGTGTCTGAGCACTGGGATTAGGGGTGCCTCAGTGTCTGAGCACTGTAATTAGGGGTGCCTCAGTATCTGAGCACTGAGATTAGGGGTGCCTCAGTGTCTGAGCACTGTGATTAGGGGTGCCTCAGTGTCTGAGCACTGTGATTAGGGGTGCCTCAGTATCTGAGCACTGTGATTAGGGGTGCCTCAGTGTCTGAGCACTGTAATTAGGGGTGCCTCTGTGTCTGAGCACTGTGATTAGGGGTGCCTCAGTGTCTGAGCACTGTGATTAGGGGTGCCTCAGTTTCTGAGCACTGTGATTAGGGGCGCCTCAGTGTCTGAGCACTGTGATTAGGGGTGCCTCTGTGTCTGAGCACTGTGATTAGGGGTGCCTCAGTGTCTGAGCACTGTGATTAGGGGCGCCTCAGTATCTGAGCACTGTGATTAGGGGTGCCTCAGTATCTGAGCACTGTGATTAGGGGTGCCTCAGTGTCTGAGCACTGTTATTAGGGGTGCCTCAGTGTCTGAGCACTGTGATTAGGGGTGCCTCAGTAACTGAGCACTGTAATTAGGGGTGCCTCAATGTCTGAGCACTGTGATTAGGGGTGCCTCAGTGTCTGAGCACTGTAATTAGGGGTGCCTCAGTGTCTGAGCACTGTGATTAGGGGTGCCTCAGTGTCTGAGCACTGTAATTAGGGGTGCCTCAATGTCTGAGCACTGTGATTAGGGGTGCCTCTGTGTCTGAGCACTGTGATTAGGGGTGCCTCAGTGTCTGAGCACTGTGATTAGGGGTGCCTCAGTGTCTGAGCACTGTGATTAGGGGTGCCTCAGTGTCTGAGCACTGTGATTAGGGGTGCCTCAGTGTCTGAGCACTGTAATTAGGGGTGCCTCAGTGTCTGAGCACTGTGATTAGGGGTGCCTCAGTGTCTGAGCACTGGGATTAGGGGTGCCTCAGTGTCTGAGCACTGTGATTAGGGGTGCCTCAGTGTCTGAGCACTGTAATTAGGGGTGCCTCAGTATCTGAGCACTGTGATTAGGGGTGCCTCAGTGTCTGAGCACTGTGATTAGGGGTGCCTCAGTATCTGAGCACTGTGATTAGGGGTGCCTCAGTGTCTGAGCACTGTGATTAGGGGCGCCTCAGTGTCTGAGCACTGTGATTAGGGGTGCCTCAGTGTCTGAGCACTGTGATTAGGGGTGCCTCAGTGTCTGAGCACTGTGATTAGGGGTGCCTCAGTGTCTGAGCACTGTGATTAGGGGCGCCTCAGTATCTGAGCACTGTGATTAGGGGTGCCTCAGTATCTGAGCACTGTGATTAGGGGTGCCTCAGTGTCTGAGCACTGTGATTAGGGGTGCCTCAGTGTCTGAGCACTGTGATTAGGGGTGCCTCAGTAACTGAGCACTGTGATTAGGGGCGCCTCAGTGTCTGAGCACTGGGATTAGGGGCGCCTCAGTGTCTGAGCACTGGGATTAGGGGTGCCTCAGTGTCTGAGCACTGTAATTAGGGGTGCCTCAGTGTCTGAGCACTGTAATTAGGGGTGCATCGGTGTCTGAGCACTGTGATTAGGGGTGCCTCAGTGTCTGAGCACTGTAATTAGGGGTGCCTCAATGTCTGAGCACTGTAATTAGGGGTGCCTCAATGTCTGAGCACTGTGATTAGGGGTGCCTCAGTGTCTGAGCACTGTGATTAGGGGTGCCTCAATGTCTGAGCACTGTAATTAGGGGTGCCTCAATGTCTGAGCACTGTAATTAGGGGTGCCTCAATGTCTGAGCACTGTGATTAAGGGTGCCTCAGTGTCTGAGCACTGTGATTAGGGGTGCCTCAGTGTCTGAGCACTGGGATTAGGGGTGCCTCAGTGTCTGAGCACTGTAATTAGGGGTGCCTCAGTGTCTGAGCACTGTGATTAGGGGTGCCTCAGTGTCTGAGCACTGTAATTAGGGGTGCCTCAGTGTCTGAGCACTGTGATTAGGGGTGCCTCAGTGTCTGAGCACTGTAATTAGGGGTGCCTCAGTGTCTGAGCACTGTAATTAGGGGTGCCTCAGTGTCTGAGCACTGTGATTAGGGGTGCCTCAGTGTCTGAGCACTGTAATTAAGGGTGCCTCGGTGTCTGAGCACTGTGATTAGGGGTGCCTCAGTGTCTGAGCACTGGGATTAGGGGTGCCTCAGTGTCTGAGCACTGTAATTAGGGGTGCCTCAGTGTCTGAGCACTGTGATTAGGGGTGCCTCAATGTCTGAGCACTGTGATTAGGGGTGCCTCTGTGTCTGAGCACTGTGATTAGGGGTGCCTCAGTGTCTGAGCACTGTGATTAGGGGCGCCTCAGTGTCTGAGCACTGTGATTAGGGGTGCCTCAGTTTCTGAGCACTGTGATTAGGGGTGCCTCAGTGTCTGAGCACTGTAATTAGGGGTGCCTCAGTGTCTGAGCACTGTGATTAGGGGTGCCTCAGTGTCTGAGCACTGGGATTAGGGGTGCCTCAGTGTCTGAGCACTGTGATTAGGGGTGCCTCAGTGTCTGAGCACTGTAATTAGGGGTGCCTCAGTATCTGAGCACTGTGATTAGGGGTGCCTCAGTGTCTGAGCACTGTGATTAGGGGTGCCTCAGTATCTGAGCACTGTGATTAGGGGTGCCTCAGTGTCTGAGCACTGTGATTAGGGGCGCCTCAGTGTCTGAGCACTGTGATTAGGGGTGCCTCAGTGTCTGAGCACTGTGATTAGGGGTGCCTCAGTGTCTGAGCACTGTGATTAGGGGTGCCTCAGTGTCTGAGCACTGTGATTAGGGGCGCCTCAGTATCTGAGCACTGTGATTAGGGGTGCCTCAGTATCTGAGCACTGTGATTAGGGGTGCCTCAGTGTCTGAGCACTGTGATTAGGGGTGCCTCAGTGTCTGAGCACTGTGATTAGGGGTGCCTCAGTAACTGAGCACTGTGATTAGGGGCGCCTCAGTGTCTGAGCACTGGGATTAGGGGCGCCTCAGTGTCTGAGCACTGGGATTAGGGGTGCCTCAGTGTCTGAGCACTGTAATTAGGGGTGCCTCAGTGTCTGAGCACTGTAATTAGGGGTGCATCGGTGTCTGAGCACTGTGATTAGGGGTGCCTCAGTGTCTGAGCACTGTAATTAGGGGTGCCTCAATGTCTGAGCACTGTAATTAGGGGTGCCTCAATGTCTGAGCACTGTGATTAGGGGTGCCTCAGTGTCTGAGCACTGTGATTAGGGGTGCCTCAATGTCTGAGCACTGTAATTAGGGGTGCCTCAATGTCTGAGCACTGTAATTAGGGGTGCCTCAATGTCTGAGCACTGTGATTAAGGGTGCCTCAGTGTCTGAGCACTGTGATTAGGGGTGCCTCAGTGTCTGAGCACTGGGATTAGGGGTGCCTTAGTGTCTGAGCACTGTAATTAGGGGTGCCTCAGTGTCTGAGCACTGTGATTAGGGGTGCCTCAGTGTCTGAGCACTGTAATTAGGGGTGCCTCAGTGTCTGAGCACTGTGATTAGGGGTGCCTCAGTGTCTGAGCACTGTAATTAGGGGTGCCTCAGTGTCTGAGCACTGTAATTAGGGGTGCCTCAGTGTCTGAGCACTGTGATTAGGGGTGCCTCGGTGTCTGAGCACTGTGATTAGGGGTGCCTCAGTGTCTGAGCACTGGGATTAGGGGTGCCTCAGTGTCTGAGCACTGTAATTAGGGGTGCCTCAGTGTCTGAGCACTGTGATTAGGGGTGCCTCAATGTCTGAGCACTGTGATTAGGGGTGCCTCTGTGTCTGAGCACTGTGATTAGGGGTGCCTCAGTGTCTGAGCACTGTGATTAGGGGTGCCTCAGTGTCTGAGCACTGTGATTAGGGGTGCCTCAGTGTCTGAGCACTGTGATTAGGGGTGCCTCAGTGTCTGAGCACTGTAATTAGGGGTGCCTCAGTGTCTGAGCACTGTGATTAGGGGTGCCTCAGTGTCTGAGCACTGGGATTAGGGGTGCCTCAGTGTCTGAGCACTGTGATTAGGGGTGCCTCAGTGTCTGAGCACTGTAATTAGGGGTGCCTCAGTATCTGAGCACTGTGATTAGGGGTGCCTCAGTGTCTGAGCACTGTGATTAGGGGTGCCTCAGTATCTGAGCACTGTGATTAGGGGTGCCTCAGTGTCTGAGCACTGTGATTAGGGGCGCCTCAGTGTCTGAGCACTGTGATTAGGGGTGCCTCAGTGTCTGAGCACTGTGATTAGGGGTGCCTCAGTGTCTGAGCACTGTGATTAGGGGTGCCTCAGTGTCTGAGCACTGTGATTAGGGGTGCCTCAGTGTCTGAGCACTGTGATTAGGGGTGCCTCAGTATCTGAGCACTGTGTTTAGGGGTGCCTCAGTGTCTGAGCACTGTGATTAGGGGTGCCTCAGTGTCTGAGCACTGGGATTAGGGGCGCCTCAGTGTCTGAGCACTGGGATTAGGGGTGCCTCAGTGTCTGAGCACTGTAATTAGGGGTGCCTCAGTGTCTGAGCACTGTAATTAGGGGTGCCTCGGTGTCTGAGCACTGTGATTAGGGGTGCCTCAGTGTCTGAGCACTGTAATTAGGGGTGCCTCAATGTCTGAGCACTGTAATTAGGGGTGCCTCAATGTCTGAGCACTGTGATTAGGGGTGCCTCAGTGTCTGAGCACTGTGATTAGGGGTGCCTCAATGTCTGAGCACTGTAATTAGGGGTGCCTCAATGTCTGAGCACTGTAATTAGGGGTGCCTCAATGTCTGAGCACTGTGATTAAGTGTGCCTCAGTGTCTGAGCACTGTGATTAGGGGTGCCTCAGTGTCTGAGCACTGGGATTAGGGGTGCCTCAGTGTCTGAGCACTGTAATTAGGGGTGCCTCAGTGTCTGAGCACTGTGATTAGGGGTGCCTCAGTGTCTGAGCACTGTAATTAGGGGTGCCTCAGTGTCTGAGCACTGTGATTAGGGGTGCCTCAGTGTCTGAGCACTGTAATTAGGGGTGCCTCAGTGTCTGAGCACTGTAATTAGGGGTGCCTCAGTGTCTGAGCACTGTGATTAGGGGTGCCTCGGTGTCTGAGCACTGTGATTAGGGGTGCCTCAGTGTCTGAGCACTGGGATTAGGGGTGCCTCAGTGTCTGAGCACTGTAATTAGGGGTGCCTCAGTGTCTGAGCACTGTGATTAGGGGTGCCTCAATGTCTGAGCACTGTAATTAGGGGTGCCTCAGTGTCTGAGCACTGTGATTAGGGGTGCCTCAGTGTCTGAGCACTGTGATTAGGGGTGCCTCAGTGTCTGAGCACTGTAATTAGGGGTGCCTCAGTATCTGAGCACTGTGATTAGGGGTGCCCCGAGAAAGAAACAAAAGTTGAAATCCACTTGTCTAGGCTATTGGAGAACTTAATTTAAGCAGTTAGAGCAGTTCGTTTTAATGCTAATCTTAAATTTGTATAAAGGTACTGTATATTATACACTATATATCTACCTCATGTATACAGTACATGTCACCTTATAGACAACCTTGAACATCAGAACAAAGCTTAGTCTTATTTTCAGTGCAGTCACACATACAGTACAGGTGAGGAGTACTTAGCTAAATAATGTATGTGACATGTTACGTGTGCCCACATAAGATTAGAAAACACTACAGGCCATGCTTAGCACATAGCAGTAAGGCAGCAATCAGTATAAAGTTACTTGTTGCCTATTTGAGGAACATAGGTCACTAATCATAATAACACTAGTTTAGGCAACACTTATAAACCTGGTGAATCATCTTTGAAAGGTATCTAAACACTGCATTGATCTCCTTGGAATCACTATCAGCAACCTGCTGTATAGACTTAAGGTTCGCTGACAAATCTTGTTGTTCTTCCTTCTGCTTACAATCACCCCCTGCTTTAGCTATTGACCTGTGTCCCTCAAATAATCTTGTCTAAATGCACTCGAGACTACTGATGTAAGCCATTACAAACATGTTAGAAATTGTCACGTTTCAAGTACTTAAAGCTGCAGTTCAGTCTTTTTTTTTTTTACATTTATTTTTTTACTTCAATAGTTTTATGTGTGCAATCTCTAATTACCTAAAGAACTGTATAGCTGCCAGTCAATTCGTTCTCCATGTATTGATAGGTCGAAATTTGGTGACATATTAAAAGCTGGGATTTGTTTATATTTTGCTTGTCACTCAGTGGAAGCTCATGAATATTCATGAGCACTACTGCACTGACATGTGCTAGAGGGAGGGCAGGGCTGACAAAGGGGTGTGCCAGGGCTTGTGACAGGACATGAAGGGGCAGTGCCTTAGCAAATGGCTGTTAAAATAGAATACAAGAAAATTGGTCTTTTAAAAACAGAAAATGCTAAAAGTATTTTTTCTTACTACAGACTGATTTATTAAAAAAAACACACATGCAGGATATTGACTGAACTGCAGCTTTGTGCCTAGTTGGTTAATCCTTGTTTTTATGAATTTAATTGTTAAACCCAGTGTGTATTAGCACCTCTGTAGTATTTTCAATATATATAAGCTATGAGGTATATTTAGATTTACAGATGTAGCAAGACTAAGTTTTCAGCAATAGGGTAAGCTGCGGTCACGCGACCACGGTTTCCCTGGCACCGGATTATTAACACTGCTGGGGTCCGATCCAGAAGCATTGATCACCCCACAGCATGACTACAGCAGGCGCTGTCTCTGGGACGGCACTCTTTTGATTTTTCAGCTGTTGTGTTGAGTAAGTCTTGCTACATCTGTTTATGGGGAGGTAGAGCTGTGTATACAGTAGGTTGAGTGGTAATCGCATGACTGTAGAATAATATTTGAATTAAAAATGTAATCTAACCCAGATGGCAGACCAGGAGAGAAACAGAAACTATCAGATATAGTTTGATTTAGAAAAGATTGCGGATACTCTATATTGAAAAGGTGCTTAAGCTAATTGGTGTGGCCATACCAAAAAAATCTTTAAAGTAGGTGTAAAAGGTGTTCCCCCACTCTTTGGGAGATTTCACTGTTACCTGGTGTTTTTGTGCTGCCCACCTGCTAGACTTACAGGATACTGAGGGTCCACAGATGGTAGTGGGGAAGACAGGACAAACTTTAGAGTTTTTCTCAGTTCTACACTTGGTGCAGCACCTCCATCTCCACCAGGCCCCAGCAGAACTGGAAGGAAAACCTGCAGGAAAAACCTCTTGTACTCCCCCTGATTAACTGCAGTCTCAGGCAGGCGTATAAAACAGGAACCGTTATTTATTCTTCAACAGCATACCAACATGTAGACTATTTTCTCTCTCTCTGGTCCTTGGAATCAACCCAAGGAGTTTGAGGCTCCAAAGGTCTATCCTTAGCTCCCATATTCCCTGGTGGAATATTGGGTGGTTGTCCTCACTCCCCTGAGGGATGGGATCTCTGCAGCACTCCCCTAAATTTGGATCTGCAGCCCCTTTTGTACCCAGGGCAGGGTCCTTAGTCTGAGCCCCTGATAGGACAGCACACAGGCCTTAGGCTAACCCCCCTGTCACTCAAGGAAGTTGTTTACTGCTGTAGCAGCAAGGGCATAGATTTAACCCTGACACTGCCTACGCTGGTACTAGAGTTTATATGTGAGGTAGGGCAGATTAGTAGCCAAGAGGATACATGGCTACATGGGATAAAAAGAAGGCAGCACTCTTAGAAAGCACTTACTGTTTTTTTCTCTCATGGAAAAATAGAAGACTTCCAATTCAATGCATTGAAAATATTGTTGTCCTTTATTGTGGGTCGTGTGCACAGAAACATAACTTTTCAAGCTAAACAGGGCTTTTCTTTAGGTGAGTCAAACATAATCACACATATCAACATTATTCAAACTCTCTCACAGATCTACCCGGATATGAGGCTAAACCCTCCCTTGGCCAGTAATTTTCAAGCTCTCAAATGTCCAATTGTAATCTCCTCTGTGATTGGCCTGGCATGATCACGTGCACACGCGGTTGTCCTTTGTGCCAGTTAACACTTCTTTTTTTAGGGCGCAAGTTGGCCTTTTCAAGTTTGATCATTTTATCAAATAAAAAGTGGCTCTTTAATTCTACACAGAGAGAAAGTTCTGGTGATGTAACGGTCGCGGGAGAGCAGGCATTTACACCTTAATATCGGGATCATATCACTGAGCAAAACCAAATAGTAAAACAAATTGTCGTTTATTCCATAGAAACAGACGTACACACAGTGGATTACAAAATACAAGAGAAAACACACTTACTGTGGGTCTGGAAGGCAAAACGAGCCTTTCCTAGGTGACACAGTCCATAAAACAAAATCTTTAGGTTGACCAGGACATGGCCCGAAATGTTCTGGAACTCAAATTGGCATGAAGTTCCTGACGCCACTGCTGTATCTGCTCCAGAGCTGCTGAAATCCATTGACCGGGAGATAGTACCAAACGTCCTGGTACTCTTTCAGCTTGCAATCCCAGCCACGACCGCTACGTTCTCTTTTCAGAACTTGGCCCCGAAAAGTGGGTCTTAGAAAATTTCTCACCTTGAAATTTCTGAAGCCGGCTCGCTGGTATTTCTCTCAGAGCATCTTTTGATGATTTCGAATTTGCCGCTGCTGTCTTGGCGCTTAGAATCTCACGAACCGATTGGCTGCTGGGTGTCTTATCGTATTTCAACTTCATTCATGAAATACTCCAGCCAATCCGAGTGTGGGAGAAATCCTTACAAGCCAATCAGAGCTTTTCCAGTCTATCTGAGCCGGGCAAGCACGGATTCGGATTCTGACATGGGCATGCGCCAACTTGGCACCTCTGCCATTTGTCAGTCAGAAGCCACCCGCTGAGATAGGCTCCTCACAGTTTGGCTTGGGGCAAATGGTGGTCCGGGACCGCCATTCATCCCAGGACGTGGGTACTTGAGCATAACTCCGGTGCCCAAATGGCTTTCACACCTTGGCAACCTCTGATGCTTTCATGTCCGGGACCCGAGCAGACTTGTTGGCACCAAACTTGGTAGCTACATGGTCTCTCTGAACCATGGACCTGGAAGTCCCAAGCTCATATACTGTGCATAAGCATTTCCCCTTACACACAATGTTAATAAAAATATCTTTATATACTCTTCTAAGTCCTTTAGTTACAGGGATTGACTGAAAAGACGCGCACGTTCAGTTTCAGCAGCCCTAGCCCTTTCTATAACGCAAACTGTTTCCAAGTAGAACGAAATAATGCTTAGGTTCATTTTCAGGGATACATTCAAAATACATTGAACTTGACTTAAACTTAAACATATCCTAGCAACCTTATGGATGGTTGGAGCACCCCAGAACTTCTAAACCGGTTCTGGTGATCTGGGCATATAATGGGGGACCCCACTAACTTTGGAACCCCTGACTGTACCCGGGATACACATATCCCTATGCCCCCATTTACCTTTCTGGTCTGTGCTGAAGCAGGGAGACCTGGCGGTGAGTCGCGTAACTGTTTTCAAGGGAGGATTTTGACTGGAGTGATGTGTCTCCGACCTGATTCCCGGATACATTTTTGGGGTGGCCAGCAGCTCTGGACCCCAGTTGCCTAGACACAATCTGACATCACTTTTACCGCAGCCCCCTCCCCTCCCCACCCCCCCATTGAAACTCATTGCCTCTCAATCTCCACTGGTTAGCACTCCTGGAAAGGTAAAACACAAATTCTTTATTGTCATACAATCACATACATTTCATGTACAACAAACGGGTCCAAGAGCTGACACTAAACCCCACAACACGGCTCAGAGGTAACCAGCCGGGCATAATACCTTTATTGATGGCCTGGTTACCCCCTCACCGTCACAGTAACATCAAAGGAGGGAGAATCCCGGGATGAGGATAATACGATCACGATCAGAGAGTATAGTACTGATATTGGAAGTAGAAATCTTACGTTGAGTGAACCTTGTTAGTTGCACCCTAAAAGTAAATGCATACCTATGATGCAGAATAATACACTTCACATATTCACTAATTTTGTTAAATAAAGTTTATTTTCTGAAAAAACAAGATACATTCATTTTAATTCTCACAATCTGATTGATGATAAATCAAAGAAATTTTTGACAAGAACATTTCCAGTAGAACATTTCCCCTCTGGCAGATTTTTTGTGCAGATTTTAATGATCAAAGGGACGCTAAATTTGCTACATCTCATAACCTGTGCACCATGTAACTACTCGTTTTGACACTCCTAAAAAAACAAGTTGACGCATAAGGAGCAAAAAGTGGTGCAAAGTCCTTAAAAAGTTGGTGCAAAGAGGCACAACACAAAAATTAAACAATTTGCTCCTATGTTTGCTCACAACTGTATAAGTACATAGGCTTCCGAAATGGAACAGCTGCAGTGGCCGTTATTCGAACACTTCACACGTTGTGTACATTGGAATACCGATGTCATGACGCGGGATTTCTTCCAACCTTATCGCCTTAAGACGCAAGTGCGGCGAGTGCAGAAAATGGCATTTTAGAGTTCTGTTTTTTTAAACACATTAAATTGGCACAGTAGCACAGTAGCACAGTAGCACAGTAGCACAGTACTGTACACATTGCAATTCATTCATTTCATTGCACCCAAAGAAACAGAATCCATGAAATTCAAACAAAGCAATCGCGATAAGCGCCAGTGCCTGGGGAGATTGGCCACGTTCATGCTGCGTGGAGTACAGCAGAGCACACGAAATCGGCGCTGTGATTTATTTGAATAACGCCGCTGCATCTGTATATGTAGCAAGGCAAAAATGGTTAAATTCTGGGGCAAAATAACGGCAACGAATGCATGGGGGCTGGAATGCAGGATTGTTTTGCTTAATACATAGGGGGCGATTCACTAAGCAGTCATAACTGCTTTTAAGTACGATAAATGGCTTTTAAGAACGATACTGCCTGCTGCGCGATTCACTAAGCAGTGATAACAGAGCTTTATCAGCAGTAAAAGGCATTTTTCAGCCCCCCAAAAAAAAGGGAAAACAAAGGCAAATGCGCCGTTTTTTGCCACTAAGCAGTGATACATGAATCATACTTATGTAGCGGATATTCTGACCTGGCCTGACCCACCCAATCTCACATTGGCCCCTGTGGTCTAACCAGTCCCCATTACATGGTTGTGTCTGGTGGTGCACCTGTTGGCAACAGGACTCCTGAGTCTCCCGCATGATGGTGTATGGGAATTGTCAACCCAGACAGGCAGCTGAGGTAGTGTACTTGAGTCCTACCTATATCCAGTGCAGCGCCTCCACCTCATCAGGATCCCAGCGTCCGCATGTGGATGGTCCTGGTGAGGAACTCCTCTGTGGTGCACTCCTCTGTGTAATCACTCCACACTTACACACAAGGGTATGATTGAACAAGATCATCTTTATTGAAGTGAGGTGGGCCAGCTGCCCCTCACAGCGGTTGTGCTCAGCCGCTCATGCTCACTGCACTGCCCTTTGAAAGGTATGTCTTCCCAATCTGGTGGATTCCCTATCTCCCCTCAGGGAGATATTCCCTGTGCCAGGTCCCTGGTCAAAGTCTAGTGAGCCGCCTCCCAAGTCTGTACTCAGACTTGCTCCTTCCTCCAACAACTACAACCAACTCTAACTTTTGAGCAGTGCTGTGCCTTATGTATCCTCTGGGGGCAGGCACAACTCTGACATCACTAATTATGGATTCAGAGTATGTGGCCACTCCCATCCAAACATAGGGCACCTCACCAGGGTATGAGGGCAAACCTCCATAATTACTGCTGGCATTCCCATAACTTACCAGGCTTTACTGCCGGCAGGAGAGATGACTGTAGTCCATTTTACAGCATGGCTACACTTAAAAAACACGCCAGATTTTTGCACCAGCTAAAGGCTGGCGCAAAAAAATGGAGCCAGGAAAAAATGATTGTTTACGTTTTTTTCACCACACAATTAATACAACAGGCTGGCGGGTTTCCCCAGGTGATCCCTGCGGGAGTCCGGGTGTCCCCACTGGGCCTGAAGTACCAATCGTGTGGCCAAAAAAATATAACTGCCAATACTTGTAATAAATACCCCCCCTCACCCCAACCTCCTAACACATACAGTACAATAATGGTCAAAATTACTATAATCCGGATATGGATAATAGAGCATTTGTCCATTACAAATAAAACATTAAGCTGCAGAAATAAAATAAATAAAACTTGAACTAGCCCCTGCCAGGCTGCCACGATGAAGGCCGTCCTCATCCTCATCACCGTCCATGTCCTCTGTTTCCACAAATAATAGTTTGGGAATCCTTAGCTCAAACGAATCCTGGAAGAGGAGTGCGAATCTTTGGTACAATGTAGTTAACCCCTCACACTCTGGAACCACTGATGCTGTAACTTGGACGGATCTTAGATGAATCTAACTAGGACTGGGCTGCAGGCATTTTTATAGGGTTAAGGTCCTATCTCTAACATACCCAGCCAATCCTCCCGTGGGAACAACTTTTCACACCTATCCCAGACTTGCTAGTAGCTCACAAACAGAGCAGAAGTTGCTTCCCGGTTTGCTAAGAGCATGTGCTAACTTGACAACTAAGCTGCTTAGCATAACGGGCCCAACCCGTTACCTGGCGACATTAAGTCTGGGGTTTTGCTACCCAGGGTTGATAGCCCATACTTCGCACCAATATCTGGTACTTTGCAATAATCCGGCCGCCCTAACACATAGGGCAGGGGTGGGCAGCCTATTTTTCAATTTAGCCACAGGTGTGGCGAATTAGAAGTCAAAATAGCCACACCATGTAAGAATTGAGGTATTATGTTGCGCATGCGAAAATTTAAAACACACATTGTTTGAACAAGTTTATTGAAAACATGAACACTTTGACTGCTCCGTTACAACTGCGTCAGATGCAAATGATGAAAACACACACAGCCACACACACAGCCAGACACACACACACAGTCGGTGGGGTGGTATGTTATTTATATATTCTCAGTCATCCCCGTCCCCCCCATCATCTCATTTCACCACCCCTCATCTCATTCCCTCCAAAATCCATGATATGGGGCACAGCCAGGATGTGACTGGGTACAAAACAAAGATACAAGCAGCCATTGCCAGCTGCCCGCACGCAGCCACACACACACAGCCAGCCACACCAAGCCACACACCTAGCCAGTCACACACCCAGCCAGTCACACACACACACAGCCAGTCACACACACACACAGCTAGTCACACACACTCAGCTAGTCACACACACAGCCAGCCACACACACACAGCCAGACACATACACACACCCAGCCACACACACAGCCAGACACACACACAGCCAGACACACACACACACCCAGCCACACACCCAGCCAGTCACACACACAGACAGTCACACACACACAGCCAGTCACACACACACAGCCAGTCACACACACACAGCCAGCCACACACACACCCAGCCACACACACACACACACACCCAGCCAGACACACACTCCCAGCCAGCCACACACACACACACACACACACCCAGCCAGTCACACACACACACACCCAGCCAGCCAGCCAGTCACACACACACACACACCCAGCCAGTCACACACACACACACACACACACACACACACACACACACACACACACACACACACACACACACACACACACAGCAACGGTGAGTCAAGCAGGTTATATGTTCATTCATTAGAAAGAGAATTAATACACCTAAATGCAAAAATACAAATCAGTGCACTGTTACAGAACAGTTTAAAATGCACACCTTTGCTGTAAACTTGAAGCAGGGCAACCAGCTATTAGTGAAGCAGGAGGAGGGCAGCCAGAGAGGAGTCAGGAATCAGAGGAGCGTGGCGCCGCAGTGGAGGATCAAGTATATCAGTGCAGACAAGGAACACTTCCGGGTTGGGGGTACATGGAGTGCTTAGGCGCGCGCGCTCACTACATGCTCTACCACAGGTGTCCTCTGACTGCTCGGCCCCTGCTTCATTCACAAACTGCGGCGTGCTCAACATGCCGGGGGAGTGATCGTGCATGCCGGGGGAGTGCTCGCGCTTGCCAGAGGAGAGGGGACTCGCGCTTGGGAAAAAACTAAGTTACTCAATTCGCCACAGTTTGACTGCCAATTCGCCACAAGTGGCGAATGGCGACAGGGTTGCCCACCCTGGACCTAGGGTCTCTGAGGCTTTTCAACTCCGGACTTCTCTAGACACTGGGGCCCCAACTCAGCAGGGTGCCCATTGAAGTATGGAGATGAAAAATTCCTCAGCTCATTCATCCTTAACATTTTGACATGTTAATGGATTCAGTGCCGGGCTGGCAGGAAAGGGTTCCTGCCTTTTATATGTACTTTCTGTATATGTGGGTGATATAAAAACAACATGTATGTGAATGTTACATTCTCAACTATCTGTATTCCAAAAATTAGAGTGCTAGCTCATTCCTAACAAAAGTTAGCTACTTAATTGAATAGGCTCTGTGATGTGCAGAAAAGTCACTCCGCGCTGGTTCTGTCTGTAATTAGGTCCTTCTTGCTGCTGTCTAACTGAGGGACTCCACACCCCCTACAAACGTGAGCTCCTGGAAGGGAGCTCACAGACAGAAAAAGAATAGGCAGACAGGCGTACTAAGGGACACAACCTCATTTATTTATTTATAACCCCAGAACATATACCAAGGTGAAACAATAAAACACACCAATATAAGCTAAAAACAATGTAAGGGCTAGGAGGGGAACAGGACAGTAACGCATCTGTACTATACAGTCAAAAAGAAGGGGCCCGGACCCAATCAGTTAACATACCAAATAGCCGGGAGACACGAAGGGTCCTGCACAGCCTCCGCCTGTAAAACTCCACGAGAACAGTCTCACGTGGGACCCCTTCTTCCAGGCTCTGTGATGTGGTTTGTGGTTTGAGCTATGGCATACAATGTATCACTGCTTGCCGGAATCGGCAACCGCAGAAGCACTCCACCACTTGACCTTAATTGGTTAATGAGACCACAGGATACATTGTTGCATTCTGCCACTTCAACTAGACCTCAAATCACTTATCCACTTGAGTTTGTGGTTAAGACTTCCCCGGTGGGTTTTGCGGTTTAGGAAGTGATACAGAGCTTCAATGGAGCCGCTTGCCACAGACGAACTTATTCAATTAACACTTGGCACAGCGCTAGAAGCTCCCCCTTGTGTTGTGAATACAGTTTGCACATTCAACATACATTCGTAGGACTGCAGCTAGTTTCTGAGCTGCAAAACAGGGACATTACAGGGGATGTATAGGGGAAACATGCCATTGTGGTGACCAACAATGAATCCCTTCATCCCCAACAAGGTTTAGGGGTAACCAGCCGGGTATAAGACCTTTATTATTGGCCTGGTTAACCCCTTCACCGCCACATCTACCCAAATGCACTTCACTGCTTAGTGAATCCCGCGTCTGGCTTCATTTTTTATCGATAGATTAAAAATTTCCCAATCGAGCGCAAAAGCACACTGCTTAGTGAATCGGCCCCATAAAACACTCATTTGTGCCCCAGAATTGCTCCCCTTTGCCTTGATGCAGAGGCCCGCATGTGTTTACATCTTGGGGTTCAAAACTGAAATAAATGCACAGGGCTCTCAAGTTTTCTTTGACCAATAACCACTTACTGACAGAGATATTGGGACAAACACAGCTCAAATTTTTGCAAAGTGACATCAGGGACAATTCAACACCCACCTATCTGTTTGGGTACTTTATATGAAATAAATAAATGAGTGCCACCTTACAGTAAAAGAGAAAACTGTTTCTTTAACCATCTCAATAAATGGGTAGAGAGAAAAACACAGTACGGTAAATGAAGTAATACATTGGCAATTTATGAATCTCAGATTTCCGCTATAAAACATTTAGCCAGTATGTCAAAATATAAGTTAAGTTAAGGAAAATCGACCAGCTTTCTGCATATGAATTTATTATAACTTAACCCCCAGGCCTTAGATCGCTAGTGTTTTTATTTCCATTTTACAATCTGGTTTGTGATGTCTTAAGTATGCTTTGCAGCTACAGATTGGTGTAACTACAGTAGCCTTGGCCTACACAGCTGTTCCTCCTGAACAAGTGGGAAATCCCCATGCAATCCAGCCTAGCGGATTTGGTGGAGTAAATCATGCTGTCTGTCCAGGAACAATTTGCTTGGGAGGGAGTGTGTGTGCTGTTGCTGTACATACAAGACCAGTAACATACATACATTACCCTAATGCAGTGGTTTTCAACCGGGTTTGCGCGAGCACCTCTCAGGGGTCCGTGGCCTTCATATGGGGGGGGGGGAGAGAGGGAAGAGCCGGACAACTCTCCCATGCCGCGCTGCGGCACCCCATGTAGGTGTACCCCAGCAGCCGCCCCCGGTCACACTTCTATGCTTCCTCTTCCTGCCTGCTGCGGTCGGCGCGACTAACAAGAGGGAGAGAGGATCGCGCACGGAGATGCGTGCTAACACAGGGGGGGCTGAGGGGTGAGTGGAAGTGGAAGTGTGTGTGGGAGTGTGTATGTAAGTGGGAGAGTGTGTGGGTGTGTGTGTGTGTGTCTCGTTGGCGCTGAACGTGCTTTGCGCTTGGCGTGCTTACCTCTTTGAATGTAAATCCTGACGCTTACGTGGCACGCGGGCAGGCACGCTCTCCCGTGCTTGGGGAGACAAGGGAGTTTGACTTTCGAACAAAGGGCAGGATCACATGACCGTGCTCTGACCAATGGGGAGTGAGAGGCAGGATATGGTGAGCGGAGAGAGGTGGAAGGGGGGAGGGAAGTGCTGTCACAGGTGCACACACACACTGTAAACACAGGAGACACAAAGCAGGTCCCAGTTCTGCTGTGTTGCTTGAGAGTGCACCCCTTAACCCCTTCCATGCCAGGGGATTTGCATGGTTAATGTCAGTATTTGGGTTATGCAATACACCGAAGTCACTCTATGGCACTAAAAGGGGTCATACCCTTGTTTTCCCCGAAAGGGATCTCCAAGTTATTGCTTTACTAGGAGAGAGGTGGAAGGGGGCGGAAGCAGAGAGAGGTGGAATGGGAGGAGACAGGAGGGAAGGAGAGAAAGGAAAGAAGGGGGGAAACGGGGTAGAGAGAGGGAAAGGGGAGGGAGAGAGAGTGGAGGGAAGGGGTGTGAGATAAAATGAGGGATACAGCCCCGATCCAACCAATGACACGCCCCCTCCCTTATTTGCCACGCCCCCCCACTCCTGCTCTAAAATTTTATGCAGGACAGCCATCGCTCATGCTTGGAAAATTGGTGACGTCACCACTCATAAGCATGAGTGAGCTCAGCAGCAGCGTGGCCGCAGCCGGCTGCTGCCAGGCAGGGAGAGAGCGCGCTGTCCCACCGTGACATCATGCGCTCTTCTTGGCCGTGCTTTTCCTGGCCAACTAGTTGCGCGTGTGTGGGCATGTCGGGGGGCGCGGCCATGGACGCCATGGACGTCATAGAGCTGGTTCGCCCTCATTGGGCGAACCGCTCACGTGACACGCCAGCGAGCGGCATAAACAAATTTGCTTCCCTCTGCAAGCAGCTTACTGCACCGACACACTTTATTCGAGCAAATACCCAGTATGTACCTGGCAGATACCTGGAATGCGCCGCTCCTCACCTCTGACAAGCCCCGTTGCGTTTGCCTTCCCAGCCTGGGTTCATGCCTGGCTGACGGGCGGCTGATCTGTTAAATGATAATGATTAGGATTTAATAGGCTGCAATGCTTCGCGTGTCTACCAGATGGCATAAATTCATGAATTGTAATGCAGTATATATATATATACTGTGCAGTATTGCAGCCAGCGGGAATAAAATGCTTCAATCCCTGCCTGGAAAATAACCCAATGCACTCGGGCAGAAAACAGTCACAAACCTCAATACACCCGGGTATACCCGAATTCGTGGGACTAGCCGAGCTCGAATAAAGTGTGTCGCCAGTGTAGCGCCGTGCGCTCACAGGCATACACAGGCCACCACATTGCAGCAATGTGTAGTGTGAGGGGGGTAGGAAGCATAAGGCAGAGAGTGAAGGGGGAGAGACACAGGGGCGACGGGAAGGGGGGGAGACTGAGCGAGCAGGGGGGGGGGCGAGGGTTGGGGTTCCCCAGAATTTCCAAATCGAATTCTGGGGCTCCCCAAACAAAAAAGGTTGAAAACCACTCTCCTAATGTAAGAACAATAAATCCAGGGGGGCGGGGGAAGGCAGCATCCCCCTCATCACTATTTTCAGCCCCCATGTGTCTGGCACTATACCTTCCTAAAATGCCTGGGGTGCCCATTGTGTTCGCAGAGTAATGAACACATAGAAGGTGCTGCAGGGAGGCGCAGAGTAATGAATACATAGAAGGTGCTGCAGAGAGGCGCAGAGTAATGAATACATAGAAGGTGCTGCAGAGAGGCGCAGAGTAATGAATACATAGAAGGTGCTGCAGAGAGGCGCAGAGTAATGAATACATAGAAGGTGCTGCAGAGAGGCGCAGAGTAATGAATACATACAAGGTGCTGCAGACAGGCGCAGAGTAATGAATACATAGAAGGTGCTGCAGAGAGGCGCAGAGTAATGAATACATACAAGGTGCTGCAGAGAGGCGCAGAGTAATGAACACATAGAAGGTGCTGCAGAGAGGCGCAGAGTAATGAATACATAGAAGGTGCTGCAGAGAGGCGCAGAGTAATGAACACATAGAAGGTGCTGCAGAGAGGCGCTGAGTAATGAACACATAGAAGGTGCTGCAGAGAGGCGCAGAGTAATGAACACATAGAAGGTGCTGCAGAGAGGCGCAGAGTCATGAACACATAGAAGGTGCTGCAGAGAGGCGCAGAGTAATGAATACATAGAAGGTGCTGCAGAGAGGCGCAGCGTAATGAATACATAGAAGGTGCTGCAGAGAGGCGCAGAGTAATGAATACATACAAGGTGCTGCAGAGAGGCGCAGAGTAATGAATACATAGAAGGTGCTGCAGAGAGGCGCAGAGTAATGAATACATAGAAGGTGCTGCAGAGAAGCGCAGAGTAATGAATACATAGAAGGTGCTGCAGAGAGGCGCAGAGTAATGAATACATAGAAGGTGCTGCAGAGAGGCGCAGAGTAATGAATACATAGAAGGTGCTGCAGAGCGGCGCAGAGTAATGAATACATAGAAGGTGCTGCAGAGAGGCGCAGAGTAATGAACACATAGAAGGTGCTGCAGAGAGGCGCAGAGTAATGAATACATAGAAGGTGCTGCAGAGAGGCGCAGAGTAATGAATACATAGAAGGTGCTGCAGAGAGGCGCAGAGTAATGAACACATAGAAGGTGCTGCAGAGAGGCGCAGAGTAATGAACACATAGAAGGTGCTGCAGAGAGGCGCAGAGTAATGAACACATAGAAGGTGCTGCAGAGAGGCGCAGAGTCATGAACACATAGAAGGTGCTGCAGAGAGGCGCAGAGTAATGAACACATAGAAGGTGCTGCAGAGAGGCGCAGAGTAATGTATACATAGAAGGTGCTGCAGAGAGGCGCAGAGTAATGAATACATAGAAGGTGCTGCAGAGAGGCGCAGAGTAATGAATACATAGAAGGTGCTGCAGAGAGGCGCAGAGTAATGAATACATAGAAGGTGCTGCAGAGAGGCGCAGAGTAATGAATACATAGAAGGTGCTGCAGAGAGGCGCAGAGTAATGAATACATAGAAGGTGCTGCAGAGAGGTGCAGAGTAATGAATACATAGAAGGTGCTGCAGAGAGGTGCAGAGTAATGAATACATAGAAGGTGCTGCAGAGAGGCGCAGAGTAATGAATACATAGAAGGTGCTGCAGAGAGGCGCAGAGTAATGAATACATAGAAGGTGCTGCAGAGAGGCGCAGAGTAATGAATACATAGAAGGTGCTGCAGAGAGGCGCAGAGTAATGAATACATAGAAGGTGCTGCAGAGAGGCGCAGAGTAATGAACACATAGAAGGTGCTGCAGAGAGGCGCAGAGTCATGAACACATAGAAGGTGCTGCAGAGAGGCGCAGAGTAATGAATACATAGAAGGTGCTGCAGAGAGGCGCAGAGTAATGAATACATAGAAGGTGCTGCAGAGAGGCGCAGAGTAATGAATACATAGAAGGTGCTGCAGAGAGGTGCAGCCAGGAGTGATGCCCGCGTGATGATGAACTCGCAGTAGGGCACAGAGAGCCAGCCCAGCCCAGCAGAGCCTGTCTGCCCTGGCAGGCTGGGCTCCCCGCATGGTCTATGAATGGATACTAAGCTAGGTGACGTTGCCCTGTCCATCAGCGCCCCCATCCACCGCCCGCCCCTCTGCCCGGACCAATCTCATACTTAAAGCTGCCTGTGCCTCGCAATGAACGAGCATCAAAGGAGCAGAGCTGACATACCTCGTTTTACACTGAAGTGGCAACATCATCACCCCGCTCAGCATGGACTGTGGCGTCTTTACTTCATGTATTTATGATATAAGGGTGCTGCTACCTTTAGTTACTTCGCTGTAAGGGTGGTCATTGGGCGTTAAGCAGTACGGAAGAAGCTCTCATGTGAGATCCTTCCACTTATTGACATTTACAGAATACAGTCTGTGCCACTTTTGGCGTCTGTAGGTTGCACTTTTTTTCAATACTTGCATTGTGTTTTTTTTTTTTTATAATGAGAGCGTGTGCACAGGACTATTTTATTTTTTCGGTTACTGTATCTTCTGAACGTGACTTGGGATGCGATACATGGATTACTAACATTGCAAGAAGGAGGTTAATATGATTGTTACCCACAGGAACGAAGAGGGTGTCTTACATTCTTAGTGCGATCCCCATCTGTTTACTTAAAGGAAGAGGCCAGTTAGTGTCTGTGCTTTGCTTTTCTCTCTGAAGAGCACTCTTCGTCCCGTTGTACACAGTGGGTCAGCTTGCTTAGCTCCTGAGCTCAGTGCCCGATGCCGTCCCTGAATATCACCCCTGAGCAGTTTGCCAGGCTCCTGCAGGAGAATAATGTGACCAGGGAACAGTTTATTGAGCTTTACCAGCTGCAGCCACTTGTGTACATCCCCGAGTTGCCTGTCCGCACTAAGATTGCTTTTGTGACCATCTGTGTGCTCATCTTCTTGCTGGCACTTTTCGGGAACTCCTTGGTCCTTTATGTCGTGACCCGGAGCAAGGCAATGAGGACGGTCACCAACATCTTCATCTGCTCCCTGGCCCTCAGCGATCTGCTCATTGCTTTCTTCTGCATCCCCTTCACCATGCTGCAGAATATCTCATCCAACTGGCTGGGAGGTGAGTTTCTTTTGACTTAAATGCAACAGGTCAGGCGAAGGTAAAAAGAGTGAGTTTCACTCACTGGAAAGGAAAACGTTGCACTACATCGGTCTTTCTAATGAGATCTCTAGACAGATCCTTCTTCAAATGCCAACTCATCACAGATACACTTCCCAGGTTGACCATGATTATTTCGTGTGGTGGCCAGAGGTCACATCTGCACCTTATAATACACAGTTATAACCAAGGATAAGGTGACCAATTTTTTTACAAACCGGGACAAAATAAAAAAATGTATTTATCATAAATTATTAATTAATCATCTCTCACTCAAGCACCTCTCTCTAGCTCAATCACCCACTCCACCCTTCTCTCTTCCCCCTCTATATAACTCTGCCCCAACTTTCCTCCCTCTCACATTCCCACCCCACATTCTCTCACATCCCCTCCTTTATACACACTCAATCCCCTCCACCCCATACCTTCTCCCCAAGAATCACACACACACCTCCCCCACCCAACAAATCACAGACACACTTCCTCCCCTGACGCAGTGGCGAATTTCCCATTTAGTGCAGGCAATGTTTTAAGGGATGGCAATTTTGTGGGGAGAAAATGTGTTTGTGTTGGAGAGTCTTTCCTTTTCCAGAGCGGCTTTTTCTTGTAGCATTGTGTCATCATGGTGACCTGGCGTCAAATGATGCTGCAACATCACATGATGCCATGTTGCCATGACAACACAAAATCACATGCCGCCATTACATCACTATGCTAGGGTGGAGGGCCGCCCCGGAGCCTACAACGGAGTAACTGGTGGCTGCTGCTGCTGCATGCGCTGCGGTGTGCGCACCACACACCAGAGCACAGCCCTCTATGGGGAGGCCCCACTCACTGTGTGTGCGTGGGCGCTCAAAGCGCGATGACGCGACCACTGGAAGGGAAGACAAGGATTTTGTCTTTCCCTGCAGCGACGCAGTCACATGGTTGACTAGCAACCAATGGTTGTGCAGATAGTGTAGACTGTCATGGCCGTGACCTCCCTATCATGGCCACAACTCACGCGCATCCCATCGCTACCCATAGATCGCAGCTTTTACATGTACATGAGCCACCATGCGCTCTGACGCACATGCAGCTCTCGCCACTGGAGACTCAGCCTAAGGGCGGCATGGCCCCTAGAAACATGCACACACCTCCCCCCCACCAAGAAAAACACATGCATGCACAGGTAGCGAGCACTCATGCATGTACTAGCCATGTCACTCGCGCATGCGCATCTGCATGATAACAACTGTATTACTGGGATATTTGGATCTGCAGTTTTCCAAACTGATACAAATTAGAAGTTTTAATTGGCCTTTTGGGACACCGGCGCAGGAACGATACAAACAGTATTATCCTGGTTAAAACGGTACGTCTGGTTACCTTAACCAAGGAGTGATCTTCCAAATCAAGGTGTTGTCACTTGTCTGTTAGGGTTTCAAGGGATTAGAAGTCATTAGGTAAAGGAAAAGTAGATCAGCTCTTAACATGTTGGTAGAAAGCAATTATCTTTCAGTATCCTCTTTCTAACTCAGGTTGATTTAGATAATGTGAATAGAGGATGGTAGAAGTGATACCTTTAATTGGTAACTTGTGGATATAAAGAGTGCAAGCTTTCAGGTTATAAAGCCAGTGTTCTAGGTTACTGCTAGACTTTCTCTACTGATTGCAATTACCTTTTGGCCATACAGCATGTCACTCATGGTATTCAGGAATTTTACATTTTAAGTGTCTTCCCCATTTAGCTACTCAACTTAATGTTTTTCAAATGTGGATCTGATCCATTTCTTCTTCTGTAAATTGCACGAAATAATGCATATTCTTTGAATTAGACCACGTAACACACATTTCCTGACATTTCTATTCCCTGTCTTCTAAATTAGTCAGTGATTAATGACAAATTAATTCACAGAAGCCAACTTGCAGTGCATGACATGTTGCCAAACGAACTAAAGACACACAATGAAAAATGATAGAGAAGTATGGGGTCGCAGCTATATAATGTAGTTTTGGAGTACCGAATGTCATTGATGAACAATTTTCTTTATTACTAAATATAACACTAGACATGTGAGCAGTGCATTGTATAGCAATGTGTTGCAAGCACATCCGGCCAAGTAAGGACAGATTCTGAAGCAATTTCTTCATGGACACTGACAAACTCCTGTAAGCCAGGGGTTCGTAACCTTTTACACCTTAAAACTGCAGTTCAGGCTCCCGTTTTTTTTTTTTTTTAGTTTTTTTTTTAACTTCAATAGTTTCATCTGGGCAATCTCTACTTTCTTAAAAAAAACTGCATAGCTGCCGGCCAATTTGTTCTCCATCTATTGATCGGCAAAGTTTGGGGACATCTTTAAATATGGGGAATGTAAATTGTTGCTATAGGAACAAGCATGCTTGTTAAAATAGAATACAAGAAAATTGGTCTTTCAAAGTTGTTTTTTTAAAACAGGAAATGCTAAAAGTATTTTTTCTTACTACAGAACTGATTTATTAAAAAAAACACACATGCAGGATTTTGCCTGAACTGCAGCTTTAATCAACACTAAGGGACCAACAAGATCCCAAATCACCCATACTAATAATTTTATATACAGTATGATGTACCATTTCAATATTTTGATTTAATATGAATGATAGAGTTCAACCGTGCCAGTATCTCGACTGCAACATTTTGTGTAGGGCCCGCTCTTTTTAGTAAGTACGTGTAACAAACAGAGACGGCAAATAATGGGTGGATCGCTATTGACCACATATTTATGTGGCGGGAGATAAAGAAGCTTTCACATGATGTATCAGCTACGTGTTATTTTAACAGAATAAAAGTAACAAAATGTTACAAATAAAGAATGGAAACGAATGTTTGATGTCTTGAGTTTAGATTATTTTTATTATTCAAAAAATTAAATCTTCAACCAATACCAACACCTTCGTAATCACCCTCTGAACTCCCTCCAACACCTCCTGGGGTTGGGAATCACCCCTGATTAAGAACCCCTGGTGCACACTCGGGGGAAGCATATCTTGGAATCAGTTAGCATAAATTGTTTGGGTCCGAAATGAGCATCAGCATTTAGAGTCTAAAAAATGAAATCAGAACAGGGAAACTTTAGCAAGTGACTATATTGCTGTCTGTTCTTGTTGTTGTGCAATACAGAATTGCTGCATTCTTGTGAAACTGTTCTTCAGTGACATTGTTTAATATTGGGTTACCACATGGTGATGTATAATAGTCTCCTCACTGCAAAACAAAGGAAACCTGCACATACTGTATAGTCTGCTCCAGATCTATCAAATAAAAACCAACTGCTTTCAGTGGAACACTTTCCGTTGTTAAATCTGTTGCATAATATCTGTTTTTAACATATCCTAGTTTGGCAAACTAAATAATTTGATACATCAACCTCATAATCTTAAAGTGACACACACATCAAAAGCAGAATAGGAACGTAAAGATATAAGTACCGTAATATTCAGTAACATATGCATTTTTTTTAAATTGTCCCTCTTGTTGCAAGATTACATTTTTATTGCACAAATATAAATACAGATAGAATGCAAAACACGTGGTTGCATTTCTGTGAAGCATTTAATATCAATAAAAACATTCTGTAGATTTAATATACCAGTAAGTACATTTGTCACGGGAGACGAGGTATTTACACCTTTTTACCGGGATCATTCACTGAGCAAATCAAGCTAGTAAAACACATTGTAATTTATTCAATTTAAACAGACATACACATAGTGGATTTCAAAATACACAAGAACATACACTTACTGGTGTTCTGGGCTCCAAAACAGGACTTTCCTAGTGAAATGGCACATAAAATAAAGCCTTTACGTTGACCGGGACTTGTCCTGAAATGTCCTGGAACTCAAATCAGCATGAAGTTCCTGACACCACCGCTGTATCTGCTCCGGAGACGAAGAAATCCCTTGACCAGGAGATAGTACACTGCCGACACACTTAATTGCAGTGCGGCCAGATCCGCAAGCCGGGAGATTTCCCGGCTTGCTAGTGGCCGCCCCTCGGCGTGCCGCGCGTCATAGACGCGCGGTCACACGTCTTCGGGAGCCTGCGCCCCCTGCACGCGCGTCCAGGGCTCCCCGAGGGAGCCCTGGTGTCCCGCGATGTGGGGGACGGCGGCAGGGGGTTCCGGGGGACCCGGCGGACCCGGCAGCGGTAGGGAGAGCGCCCCGATCGGAGGGCGCTCTTCCGCTGCTTCGGCGCGCGCCCGTCACCCTCGGGCGCGCGCCAGGCTACTGCTGCGGCCAAGAACGGGCAAATGCTCGAATAAACTTGGCCGCAGCAGTACCAAACATCCTGGTACTCTTTTCGGCTTGCAATCCCTGCCCAGACTGCTACGTTCTATTCTCAGAACTTGGCCCTCGAAAAGTGGGACTTAGAACATTTCTCGCCTTGAAATTTCTGAAGCCTGCTCACTGCTATTTCTCCCAGAGCATCTTTTGCTGATTTTGAATTTGCTGCTGCTGTCTTGGCGTTTAGAATTTCTCGATCGGATTGGCTGAGGGATTCTTATAGTATTTAAGAGTTCATTCATGAAATACTCCAGCCAATCCGAGCGTGGGAAAAATCCTACCAGACTATCAGAGCGCTGCCAGTTTATCTAAGCCGGGCAAGCTCGGATTCAGAATCTGACAAGGGCATGCGCCAACCTGGCACCTCTGCCACTTGTCTGTGAGAAGCCACTCGCTGAGTTAGGCTCCTCGGTGAGTCACACAAGCGTTTTCAAGGAAAGATTTTGCTGGAGTAATGTCTCTCAATGTATCCGAGAACTCGACCTGATACCCGGGCACATTTTTGGGATATCCAGCAACTCTGGATCCTGCTACCTAAACACATTCTGACAAGACTTTCTCCGTAACCACCCCCTCTCGTCCTTGAAACTCATAGCCCAGCAATCTCTGCTTGCTGGAAGACACCTGGAAAGGTAAAACACAGAACATTTGTTATTGTCGCATAATTACGTACATTGCAGATACAATAAACAGTTTAAAGAGCTGACACTCTAAAACCATAAATATGGATCAGAGGTAACCAGACGGGCTTATTACCTTTATTGAGATCCTGGTTACCCAATCACCTTCACAACATTATGTACATTTAATATATCAATAAGTACATTCTGCAAATAGTTCATACAAAACAATAATCAGAATACCATTGCCAAATTAAATAGTAAATAATGTCATAATAAATGCAAATATAAGTCAATTCATACTGTAGGTAATACCTACATGTCAATAATATATGGAGTTTATGCAGCACTGTTTTATACAGTAGATCTTTGAGAACACTAGAATTTTGCAAACACTAGAAAGGATTAATAATTCCCTATAGCATGCCTCATAGCCATTAATGTCTTAGACTCAATAAATAAAATTTCTTCAAATCATAAAAAAGTAGCCAGTGTATTTTCACGTACTCTATTCTTGACTGCAGTTCTCACAAAGTTACAGAATTTGAAGATAATCCACGCCAGATAGTAATTTATATTTAAAGATAAGCAGCATATCTGCAACAGACTAAGGGCCTCATGCACGAAGCAGCGATAAGCCACTTATCACCAGCTTACCACCAAAAAAGCATACAGCGATTCAGAAAACCCCGATAAGCCGGCGATTTTTGTTGGGTTTTTTTGCCGAGAAAAATAATCGACAAACGCGCGGCGATAAGCCACTTATCGCCAGTTTCTCAAACTTGCTCAATTCTAGTAGCCCCGATCAGCTTATCGAGGCTGATCGCAGCTCTAGAATTGAGATTTCCTCTCCAAATCGTCCTGACAGAAAAAGTTGGCAAGAAGGTGGCGAGAAGCTGCCGATATCAGCAATATCAAATATCAAATGGCTGCCGTCACGTCAGCCAATCAGATTGGGGATATAGTTCTCATAATCTGATTGTCTGAAGTACCATGGGACGGCAGCCATTTTGGATTTTGTGACATCATGTTAAACGGAAATGAAGCACAGCCATTCTGATTGGCTGGCTTCAGTCCCTTTACATGACGTCACATAAAAAAAAAAGACACATGGTTTTCACAGCTAATTATATGGCATGGGAACCATTTGCCGCCAAAATGTGTCGTCACAGGCCATATTTAAGGCCGTGCCGTCTCATTTGAGCTCAAGAAGCCGACGGGTCAACATTGTGGATTTAATATGGGCTTATTGAATTAACAGATGAAGACAGAAGATAAAGACAGAAGATAAAGAAAGACAATAAAGACAGAAGATAAAGAAAATAAAGAAATCATCACAGATGAAGAAAGAAGATGAGAGAAATTAAAGAAAGAAGAATTTGGTTACCTGATCTGGATCTTCATGGTGGATGGCGTTGGATTGAGTTTCATGACGTCACGGCATGAGAGCTTGCTGATTCCCCAGGATTCGGAGGGCTAACGCTTCTAAAGGTAAGATACATTTTGAATGTATGTACTTTTATTTTTACAGGTTTTTTTATTGGATTTTTTTTTTTTGTCTAATGACTGCTAATGTTTTAATCTGTGCCTGTTTAGGGTACAGATTAATACAGTGGTAGCCAATGCATTTTTGGCCACATGCATTTCTTCTATTGACTGTTATATTCTCTATTTCTGTTTATTGTTTAGATTAAATTGTTTTGAATTGTGATGGCTTGTTTATTTTTATTTTTTTACAGATTTGTTAGCGTTTATATTTAATGATGTATTTTGTTGGCTACTGGTTTTAATTTATGTGTCGCCTAATGGTTGTATTATTTAAGTGTTGTGTTGGTTACTGTTTTTATATATTATGGTGAGGTAATAGAACGAGCACTGCTGTTAGAATAGGCTGGAGGCAAGGTGCTGTAAAAATAACTTTATTCCGGCATACACGCAAAAGTTAAAACCACATGAGGAGAATCCTCTGACGCGTTTCGTCCCTGGGGGACTTTATCGAAGAGTGATCTAAGGTAACCAGACCTCGCTATATATAGCCCCTCCTCCCGTGCACCGGTACATGGCTCCTCCCCTCAATCTCGGCTGTCTTAACAGCTGATGAATAAATGATGGTGAATGGGGGTGAGTCGCCATGCATCCACGCACAATGAGCAGGAAACCAATATATAAAAAAAGACTTAAGACATCACGTGTACCCTCCTTTGTGTGCCCCTTGTTCGTACATACATAAACTTAAGTAAACACATATGGTATGCAACACATTGGTTACTTTGTTTAGGCACACAGTGTCAGTACACAGATACAATGTTCAAAACAGAATCATTACAACTACCAGTGAGTCCGGTCTAACCTTTCAAACTGATACAAACACACAGTAACACACACATAATATACTATTAACCAAGACATATAATGCATATGTTGTGAGTCCATTCCAACAATGAATGAACCTTCAAGTATGCAAAAAAGGTACAAGCCCCTATATCTATATCCTAACCTAAACAATCATATAATAATAAAAAAGAAATACAATGCAAAACTAATAATAAACAAATGATATATACACGGGAGTCACTTTTTATTTACGGTGATCGTAATTTACACAGGCAACACATTCTATTTTATCGACGATATATTGATGATCTTATCTTTATATGGGAGGGTGATGCACAAACATTGGACCATTTTATTCAAACTCTTAATACAAATGAATATAATTTATATTTCACATATGAGCACAGCATTCACCATATTTGTTATTTGGATCTCACTTTATGTATAGATGTGGAAGGGAATATACAGACTGACGTCTATAGAAAACCCAACTCCAGGAATACATAGCTGATGGCCAGCAGCAATCATGCAGGGCCCCTTAAGAGAGGAATCCCTAAGGGCCAATTGTTACGTCTAAAATGGTTATGCTCTACAGAAGAAAGCTTTGACATACAGGCCCAGAAACTTATCACCAGATTCCAAGATAGGGGGTACAGGGAAAACGATCTCAGAGATACATTATGTTTGGTGAAATCTATGGAAGAAAAGATCTCCTATCCATGAATGTCTCTAAAAAAGGACAGTGGGGTAGAAAGGGTACAAAACCATTACCCCTCTTTATCACTCAGCAGAGCGGACAATCTAATGCTATACGGTCAATCATTTCTAAACACTGGGACACATTGAAATTAGATGTAGACTTGAAAGTAATTACGGATAAAGGACCTAAATTTGTTTCTCGTAAAGCAAAATCTTTGGCATCTTATGTGTCACCCAGTTTGTTTTCTTCCCAACATACTATGGGTATAATGAATATACCTAAAGGTTTTTTTCCATGTGGCCATTGCAATATCTGTCGCTTTGCTAAGACAATAAAGAATATAGAATGTTCTAAACCTAAGACACATAAGACCATACAACATTTATCAACTGTAACACAAGTTACGTAATTTACATACTAAGATGTGGATGCAATAAAGTATATATTGGGCGTACCATCAGGCCCCTAAAACAGAGGATCCAAGAACATGTTCGTTTAATTAAAAAATGGATACATTGCATCCAGTATCGAGACACTTCTCTATTTGCCCCATGGGAGGGATTAAGGGTTTCTCCTTTTCAGGACTGGAGCATATACCAGTAGCAGCAAGGGGGGGGGGGGACAGATTGAACACCTTAAATAAACGTGAAATGTCCTGGATTTTTTGCATGGACAGTCTCCATCCACACGGTATTAACGTGGATTGGGAATTGGCCCATTTCCTATAAATTTATAAGATCATAGAGTGGAATTCATTTGTAAAATATGTCTAATTTATATACCTGTTTTTTGTTCGCTCAGGGGTCTATATTATGTGTGGATTTCACTATTCTATAAAACAAACCTATAATGTACATTGTACACCTTTGTTAAAATTGTGTACATGCTTTTGCCTTCCAAATTAATTTGACCCCTAGGTCTATTATTGTTGCTCACTACGATCTTTATAAGTATAATGATGTATGCCTTAAATTTCATTTATAATGGTACAATTCCTTTAATTATGATTATGAAAAACAATATGGAAAAATTACATGGTTTAATACATAATGAGTCACTTATAAGTCACCCCTGACATCTCCACTTTTCCAATTAGTGTCTCTGCAAACGATACATATATATTTTTCTCTTTTTACTCCCACATGGGAGTTTATTTTATCCTAGGAATATTTTTCTAAATCTGTTGTTTTTTTGTGTATATATATAATTTGTTTATTATTAGTTTTTCATTGTATTTCTTTTTTATTATTATATGATTGTTTAGGTTAGGATATAGATATAGGGGCTTGTACCTTTTTTGCATTCTTGAAGGTTCATTCATTGTTGGAATGGACTCACAACATATGCATTATATGTCTTGGTTAATAGTATATTATGTGTGTGTTACTGTGTGTTTGTATCAGTTTGAAAGGTTAGACCGGACTCGCTGGTAGTTGTAATGATTCTGTTTTGAACATTGTATCTGTGTACTGACACTGTGTGCCTAAACAAAGTAACCAATGTGTTGCATACTGTAGACGGACGTTCACAGAGGTACACAATTGGAGACTTTATAAGGTGAAATTATAACAAGGCTTTATTGTGCCTTTTCCTTAACATTAGGAAACCATCCAGACAAGGGGGAAACAAAGCTTCTATTCACTTGGGAGTGGTTCCAGTGAAATTCTATGCAAGTCACAACTCCCTTAGTTAAGCATGTCTCGCAGCCCCAAAACATATAGCATGAAATAAGCAGATATAATAAGTCTCTTAAGAATGAAAGTCTTATCTGTTTCTTGGAGGGAAAATCTTCTCGGTTCCTGGTTCAGCTCCCTTCCCTCAGGGTGTGTCAGCATTCAGGTTAAGAAGTTTTCCCTGTGTCTTGAAATCAGCTATGCTGTGTCTTCTGGCAGAACTCAAGACAGGTCAGCTCCAGAGATCTGTGTTCGCTTGGTCAGTCTCTCTTGGGAGACTCAAGAACCTCTGCTCTGTCTCCAAAGTTCAGCTCACACGTGAGCTAAGGAGTCACTTCCTGTCTCAACAGACAGGCTTTTGTAAGCAATCTAAATCAGGCAGGTGGTGTTTATTAATTGACTGCCAGCAGTTAACCACCACACTGCTAGATTAAAGGCACATTACTTGAACAGGGATTACTCCCCTGTTACATACCGCCTCTGTTTGTGGGAAGCTCGGGCTTGCCACGGCCAAAGCCCATCCTTCCACTCTCATTTTAGATATCTCTGTGACTTGAATGAGCGTGGATAGAGGAAGAGAACCCTCAGTCCTGCTGGGATTGGAGCCCTTTCTCCAGTTTATTCGTGTCTCCTTCTGAAGGTGCTTGAGATCAGCACCCCTTAGTCGCTCGAGGAGGACTTTTTCCAAGTATAGTCTTTTTTCTACGTGCGCGGTCATGAGATTTCCCTCGCGTCGGGTGCTCGTCTTATTGTAGGCATACTGTATGGCAGCAGTTGCAGAGCGTTTAAAAACAGCCCTTTGAGTTTTCCGCTCTTGAAGCTGTCTCTCTGCCCTTTTCCTACTCAATGGGGTTGCTAGTTCAGCCTCTTTGAGATTAAGTTGCAATTCCACACCCACTTCCAGAGAATGTCCCATCTTTTCAGCTTCATCAGCTAAGGATTCTTCTGGTTTTAATTCAGCACGTGTACCTTCTTTTGTTGCCTGCTGGGTGGCTGAAGGTTTTGCTAGTGCTTGTTTAGGTGGTTCAAATTTTGCAACCTTGTCTTTCAGATGAGCGGTATTCCCAGCTCTCACTGTACCCTTGTCTTCATGGGTTTTTGAGGCTGTGGATACTGACGCTTAGTCAGGGTCAATACTTGTCCTTGTAGGACTGTAATCTCATCCGCGAGAGATCCCTGTTTTTTGAGTGCATCTTGCAAGTCTCTTCTCAGGGAATTTATCTGCATGCTTTGCTTTCTCTGAGCTTGCTTCCACATTTTTATTGCATTGGGAAGCACTATGAACTTCTTTGCTTGGGCCACAGTTACTTGTTTCAGTTTCTGGACCTTCTTGTGCTCCCTTTTGTGCCGCGTCACCTGGGTTCTAAGCTTGGCTTTTAGCGTTGCTTTGGTGATGCTCAGGGTAGCCTTTCAAACTTCTCACCTTCCAAAAGTCTATTTATTTCTTTAAGCTCGTGCAGCTTTTCATTTTTTTCCTTGACGTCGTTTGTCAAATTAAAATTTTCTTCTTTGAGTTTTACGTTTTTTCTTTGTAATCTTAAATGTTCTCCTTTTTCAGTCTCTGTACTATTCAGATCCTCTTTGCAGTCCTCCTTCCATTTACGTGTGAATAAGTGAATATAAGGCGCTAACAACTTAAATATAATAGTGATTACGTGCAAGTTAATAGTGCAATATTTATATAACAATATGTGCTCAAATAATAAATCCCTGCTCAAACCCTCTGGTAGAACCTGTTCCCGGGTTCCAAGTAGAAAGATGTATTTCAAACAGTCCAGGAGGAGCAATTTATAGGGAAATAAGAAACAAAAAAACAGTGCAGATTTAAGTGCAGACGTTGAGACTATGATGAATTAAAATGTCAATATCTTGGCTCTGCCGGTCTTTCTACTCACAAGATTTAAGTGGTAAGTAAGCAGTTGGCAGAGAGGGCTGCCACCCCAGGTTGTGGCTGTGTGCTGTGGGATTCCCTCCAGGCTTATTTCCTCAGAGTGACCACGATATACATAAGGGAAGAAACAAAGCTACATAGCGCGATCTGTCTTCTAATAAACTTTATAAAAAATGTATAAGCATATAAAATTTGCACTTACAATGTGCCAAAATTAAAAACGCATTTATCACAATCACAGTGATTCTAGGGGGTGCTCCGCCGATCTCACCGCCTCCTCTCTGGCTCTGGATGTCAGTCGTCTGCAGCCTGGGACTCTCAGCTCAGCTTCTCTTCCGGTGCATGTGACGTCACTGCTCAGTGGAAGGTACAGCTACGGATCCCTCACTAGACCAAAAAGCCACTCTACGCGTTTCGCCCAGCTTAGCAAGCTGTCAATGGCTTCGTCAGGAGTGTGTGAGTGTTAGGGTTAATTGTTGTGCTTATATACCCTCTCTGGTCTTGTTAAACAATCAATGCTGACAATTATATCAGCGCTATGGTGACTAATCTATACACAACTGTTCTATATAGGATTAACATTTTTTACACATATAAAACCATTTAACATGCTTTAGTTCTTGATGAAACATCATTCTCATAGATATACTAAATATCACTATATTTATATTTATGGTATTATCTATCTACAGGAGACTTACACCTATTTACCAATTAGATTATGTTCAGTGTGTAGAATATAAGCTCAAGACAAAGGAAAAAATTGCTTCTGTATTTTTAATGTTATATAAAGATTGGCAATAGTTTCTTTAGCAATGTCCAGCTCCTCAGTGAGACTGTGTAGTTCCTTTCTGGAAACTTCCAGGTCTGTGCGGCAGCTGTTGGTCTCATGATGTGAGGCATCCAGTGCTCTGCGGAGTGTCTGAACCTCTTTCTGAGATACGTCCACCTATATCCGGACACTGTTGACCTCCTGTTGTGAGGCATTCAGCTCTATGCGAAGAGTGTGAACCTCTTGCTGGAAGACTGTCATCTGCTTCAGTGCCTCCTCATACTTCCGCTTTAGCGTAGCCACCATTTTATCAGATTGGCTCTGCTTTTCATTCATGGTGGAAATAGTAGCATTTGCAATATCTAGCTCAGTCTTGAGATCGTCCAATTCTGTCCTGGCTAAAGAGTACATTGCGAGCACATATTCCTGTAGCTTCACGTTATTTTTCTGTAGCTCTGTGTAACCATCTTCCTTTTGTTTCAATTGTTCACGGAGCATATCACAATCATGCCTGGCATTTTTCAGGGCATCTTCAGGGTTGGTCAAGGAATCATCACTCACTGGTTTTGGCTCCACTTCCCTGGGATGGTTGGTTGAGGGTTCCTCACTGTTGGCACCGGACAGACACTTCTTTGGGGTACACGACTTCTGCCTTGGGCCCTCAGGATATTCGGTTAACCGCGGGACGAATTCTCCATTTTCTCTAGGCTGCAGGGCAACTCGGTCCCCCTTTTCCTCCATGGGATCTGCGGATGTGTCTGTTCCTTCCACGGTAAATGAAGAACCGCTTTTCTTTTTCTTTTTCCGCTTTTTTGTTTTGGATGACTCCGTCCCATCAGGAATACTGGGGTCTCCTTTATTTGAAATTTTAGCAGCGTCACTGGATCCACCCGGCTTTTCTTGCAACTGTAATAGCTGATGGAAATATTCGGTGATCCACTGCTCCCGCTCTGTCTCCTGCTGATCATATTCGTCATCAAAGGGAGCGGTCTTTTCTGTTCGTGCCGAGTTCAGGCACCCCCACCATTCTTGGGGTGTTCTGCTTCCAATATTTTGCGATCATTGCTTTTGCTGCCGAGAGAATTTGCGTTATTAAATAATCTACTTTCCTTTCAAGACCTTCTATAGGTTTTAGTAAAAGCACAGTTTCCATATCCCAACTCAGATCTACAAGCCCTTTTATTAATCTTCTAAATCTTCCCCAGTAAAGGATAATCTTGGGGCATGCCCACCAGACATGTTTGAACGTGCCTAGTTGTCGGCAGTTACGCCAGCACATTGGGGAGGTTAGTTAGTGGAAAAAAAGAGTGGAGGCGTGCAGGCGTGTAGTACCACCTATGGAGAATTTTCAGGTTTGTTTCTCTAACTGCTGAGCATCTGGAAGCTCTGGCTATTCTGTCGTAAATTTCCTCCCAATCCTCGTCATCTAAAGATTTACCTAGATCCCTTTCCCATTCTGAGACATTTTTGCTTGTTTGGACGTTAAACTGGCGTATTAGAACTTGATAAAATTGAGCGATCTTCCCTTTATGGTATTCGCCTCGCTGATACAAGCTCTCAAATGTGGTTAGGGGTCTGATCCAATTATCCTTTGGTTGTATAGATAGAACATAGTGTTTGAGTTGCATATACTGAAATATCTGTGAGTTTGGGACCCCATATTCCTCTGTTATTTCAATAAATGACTTAATCCTATTTCCCTTTAACATTTTCCCTATGGTGGATAGCCCTTTTGCTTCTCATTTTTTAAAAACATTTGAGTGGTGTGATGGGGGGAACTCTTGGTTAAACGTGATCGGTGTTAGTGGCGAAGGGATAGATGAGATCTGCTTATATTTACAATTTTTATCCCAGATGGTTAGGGAGTGTGTTATAACTGGATGAACTTTACAGTGTTCTGCTCTGTGTTCCTTCTTTATCCATAAAAAAGTTGCCAAGTCTGGCTGTCAGGCTTCCGATCTCTTAATATCTACCCATGGTTTTGTACCCAGGGTTGCAGACCAATAAATTAATGCGCTCAATCTGGCCGCTTCGTAGTACTTGGCTAAATTCGGTTGTCCTAGGCCGCCTTTGGACAGAGGTAGCACCACTAATTTTTTCTTAATTCTCGGCTTCCTGCCATTCCATATAAACTTAGCTATCTCACTTTCCAGGTCTCTAATTACACGAGCTGGAACTGTTACCGGCAATACTTGAAATAAATACAAAATTCTTGGAAGAAGGTTCATTTTGACTGATGTAATCCTGCCTGACCAGGATATCTGGTGTCCTGACCATTTTATTAAATCTTTTTTCAATGTTTTGATTAAATCTGGATAGTTTGCGTTATATATATCCTTGTATGTTTGTGTGATATTTATCCCTAGATACCTTAACTTGTCTGTTTTTCATTTTATAGGAAATTTCTTTTTCAACTCATTTTCTTTTTCTTTAGATATGAATAAACTTATAGCTTCTGATTTAGTGTGGTTAACTTTGAAGTTTGAGAATTTGCAGAATTCGTCTAAAGTGTCGAACAGACTTCTTAGGGATGTCTCTGGTTTTGTCAGGGAGAGCAAAATGTCGTCAGCGAAAAGGGATACTTCATAAACCTTGTCGCCTATGGGGATATCTTGTATCTCTGGGTTTGATCGTATTTTAGAGGCCAGAACTTCTATGCTTATAGCAAACAGCAGAGGAGATAATGGACATCCCTGCCTAGTACCATTGGAGATCTCAAAGGGTGATGAAGTATAGCCTGACGTACGGACTGTAGCTGTTGGCCTAGAGTATAGTGCAATGATACCATTAATAAAATTTTCGTGTAGTCCCACATCTCTTAGCACGCTAAACATAAAGGGCCAGGCCACTCTGTCGAATGCTTTTTCTGCATCGAGTCCTAGTATCAGTGTGGGGCGTTGTTTTGTGTTGCTGTTATGGATAATATTGATAATTCTCCGGATATTATCTGAGGCTTGTCGTTCTGGAGTAAACCCCACTTGATCTGGATGAATCAGAATATTGAGAATCTTATTCAGTCTGAAAGCCAATATTTTTGCAAACAGTTTTATATACGTGTTTATCAAAGATATAGGTCTGTAGCTGGGGCATAGTGTAGGGTGTTTCCCTTCTTTAGGAATTACTATAATTGAGGCTGCTAGTGATTCAGAAAGTAGGGTTTCGCCTTCTAAAATTTTATTGAACCATCTGACCAGGTAGGGTTTCAATGTATTCTCAAACTTTTTATAATAGAAATTCGTGAACCCATCTGGTCCCCGGGCTTTAGAGTTTTTAAGAGATTTGATGGCGGCAGACACTTCCTCTGCTGATACAGGGGCTCCTAAGTGATTTGCTTCTGTCTCATCTAACCTAGATAACCTACAGTAGTTGTTTTTATATAGTCATCTAGTTTTGATGCTAGATCTACACTTATATGGCCATGTTTTGTTAGGTTATATAAGTTGTTGTAGTATGTCACAAACTCTTTGTTGATCTCTGCAGGGCTATAGAGTATGTCAATTTATCATGACCAGTCTTTATACTGTATATATCAAGACTGGACATCTTATTACGGAGTTTGGCTGCCAAGTATCTGTCCGCTTTATTACCTTTCTCATAGAATATTTGGGTTGTCCAGCACATTTCTTTCTCAGTATCCTCTTTTAGTATATTTTTAAGCTCAATTCTATCCTTATCGATTTTTGCTCTAATTTCATCTGTTGGTTTTCTTTGATAGCTCTCCTTGTTCTCCCTAATGCTGTAATTTAAACTATTTATCCTCTTGCTTTTCTCTTTTCCTGTGCGATGCAATGCTAATTATTTTACCTCTAAGAGTGGCTTGTGGGCAGCCCATACCTGACCGTTATCATTTATTGAAAAGTAGTCTTGTGTGGCGGCCCCTATAATTTTTTTGGACTCAGGTATCCTAAGCAGGAGATCGTTCATTCGCCAGCATGCTCCGGCCGGTCTCTGGTGTAAATCCCTTAATACTAATAGCACCGGAGCATGGTCCGACCAGGTGATATTATCTATCTCTGATTTTACTATTCAGTTGACCAACTCTCTTGATATAAAAATGTAGTCTATACGTGTGTATTGTTTGTGGGGTGCTGAATAGAATGAAAATCCGCTTGTTATGGGATTCATCAACTGCCAAATATCTATCAACCCGCACATTCTTATGCTATTTTTAAGAGCTTTTGAATGTTTCAGTTTTGAGTGGCGTTCTCTATCTAACTTTCTCGCTTTGTCTTTATTGCCATCAATAATAGTGTTGATATCGCCTGCAATAATTAAATGACCTTCCCTATGTTGGCTGATTGTTTCGAATGCCTTGCTAATAAATGTTTCCTGGCCTTCATTGGGAGCGTATAGGCATACTAAAGTCAATTATGTTGTGCTTATTTTACCAGATATAATTCGCATAGGGCCTGCCTTGTCTCTTTTTATCTTTTTTATTGCAAAAGGGAGTCTAGTTTTTATCAAGATAGCTACACCTGCTTTTTTATTTACCGCTGGAGAGTGGTAGATTTGGTGGTAATTTTTGTCTCTTAGTCTATTTATGTCGTCTCTGTTCAGATGTGTCTCCTGTACCATATAAATATCACCTTGCTTGGCCTTAAAATCCCTAAACATAAGCCTCCTTTTCATAGGGGAGTTTAAACCTTTGACATTCTGAGTGATTATTTTTATAGAGCTAGCCATAGAATATCGTGTATTGTCTTATGTAAAAAATCTTTGTTTCTGATCTTTTGAAGCGAATTTTTTTTTCTGAAGGGACTTCTGTTCAAAACAGTGTATTTTCCCTTTTTTCCTATCTATAGAAAACTGATTGAGTTTGTTTGGATTCGATTCAGGATGGGGGGGGGGGAAACAATGAAAAAAGGAAAAAGTATAAACAACCTTGGGGGGTATTTACTTGGTGTGTGGACGGGCCCTCTGTGAACTCGGGCCTTTGACTCTGCCCTAGGAATTTTTGGGGCATGCAGAGTTTAAGGGGGAAAGAGTGTGTGTGGAGTGCAATGCGGTACTTGCATTTTGGTGGACTTTGGACACCTGCAAATAACAGCTCGGCTCGATTGTATAGAGGTAGTTATATATGCTTCGGTCCTCTTAGTCTGTGGAGGAAATTTGTTGGTGCTACTACTTATACATATATGGGGGGAAAGAGAAAGGAACAGTCATATATATTAACCAGGTACATGGAACAATAAAATACACTTCAACTCAATTAACTGTGCTCAGCCTAATGTGAGGCTCAATTTTTAACATTTTGCCCTTATTCCCTCTCTCTCCCCCCCTCCTCTTTTCTTATTTTTTAAAGGCACTTGGTTTCGGAATTTGACGCTTTATCTCGCGTTTGCCTCTTTCTAGTAGGGATGGCACAAAACTACAGAAATTAACATTCAGTAGTTCTTAGCTATTACTATATGGATAGATTAGTATAAGTCTTTCTAAGTCCTTCTTGGGTTGGTCTGGACTCTGGATCATGGCCCCTGTCTCAATTGCTGAGGGGCTCTCCCTGCTGCTTCAAACTCCGGCGGCACCTCCAGGCCTAGGGCGGTCAGAAATGCTGGGCCTTCCTCTGGTTTTCTGAGAGTTGTCTGTTTCCCGTTGTATGATACCTGTAAGCGAAATGGAAAACCCCAGCGGTATCTGATGTCTTTGCTCCGTAACTAACTCGTGATCTCTTTAAGTTCCCTTCTTTTGGATAGCGTTGCAAGCGCGATATCCATGAATATCTGTAGCTCTGATTCTTCGAAGAAAATGTTGTCCTAGTTCCTTGTCCTGTTGATAATTTCTTCTTTGGTTGAGAAGTAGTAGAGCCTTGTTATAATATCTCTGGGGCCCCTGTTTTCAATCTCCTTTGGTCGGAAGATTCTATGGGCCCTGTCTAATTCCAGCTTGGTGGTGGTGGCCTCCGGTATTATACTTTGGAGAAGTCTGTGAAGGTAAGATTTAATATCTTCTGTAGAAACAGACTCTGGAACATTTCGGATCCTAACATTGTTTCTCCTTGATCTATTTTCAGTCTCTTCTTGTGCTTCTTGGAGACGGGATATCTGGTCTTTCATTTGAGCTAATTCCATATCCACTTCAGTCTGTCTCTCAGACGAGGCCTCCATCGCTTCTTCAAGACCTGTACTGCGAACCTCTACCGCCGCGATTTCAGAGCGTAGACCTTTCATTGCGCTCTGCAATTCTTCATGGAACGTCTGCTTTGATCTCCTTGACCCATGCCTCCAGATCGTTCCTAATGTTCGTCGCCTGGTCTGAGTCTGAACCTGATTCAGATTCTTCTCGGTCCTGCGGTTGCGAGGTCTTTTCTTTATTTGGTTTAGGTGTATTGCTCTTTTGCTTGAAAAACAGGGAGGCGTCTGGTTTTGCCGTCTTTCTCGGTGGGGCCATGGCTCTCGCGTGTCTGGTGGAGAGTCAGAGAGTGAGTGGTCTCGCTACCCTCTTGCTTGGTTCTTTATTTAAACATTTTAACTTGTGGTCTTTTTAGGGGTGTCCTGGTCTTAAGTCTTCAGTAGTATCAGTACCGCATTTGCACCCCCTCACACGTGCATTCCACTATTGCATGTATTTATTTAGATATTCTCATATTGTGTGGGAGTTTGGGGGGACGTGGCAGTATGACCCTTCAGTCTCGCAGTGTTAGCTACTCAGAGGTTCGTGGCGGCCATTTTAAAGTGATTTTTTTTTATGTAGTCTTATAAATTGATCTGCTGCAAAACTTTGTGCAGTTGTGTGAGCCCAGTCTCTGGCTGATAGCTGTCTGATACCAACAGTATATAGAATTGCTGCAGTTGCTGTGCTGGTATAGAGTGGGGGGAAGTCGATGCACTGCACACAGCTCTGCTGTGGTACCCACGGAGAGAAGCCTTAGCTCTTAGGGGCCTCTCCAGCTCCGGAAAACCCCGAATCTGCCCGCAGAAGCAGGGTCCAGTGCCCCGAATTGCGTCCCAGTGCCAGGGGTTCTCTGGGAAACGGTCCCGTCAGCGTGGGCGCTGTTTTTTTTCTCTTTCTTGTCGGAGCTGAGCTAGCTTGCTGCTGCTCAGCTCGGTGTCTTGGCCACGCCCTCCGGGGAGGTGTTTTTAAAAAATATATATATTTGGAGGGGTTTGTATATATTTGGGTGGTGGGGGTTGTATATATTTGGGGGTTGCGGATTGTTTTGTATGTATTTGGGGGTGGAAAGTTTTTTGCATTGGGGTGGGTTTTTTGGTATATATTTTGTGGGGGGAATTATGTGAGGGGGATGGAATTGAGTGAGGGTGGTGTAATTGATGGAAGAGGAGAGGAGAGAGGGGAGAGGGAGTGAGGAAAAGAGGGAGTAGGGGAGGTAAATACATGTGAGGCGGGGAGGCAGGGATTGAGGGAGTGCAGGGTAATTGATGGAGGGGGGGAGAGTGAGAGGTGAGATGGGGAGGAGAGAAATAAATGGGAAAAGGAATGGAAATAGAGGGGGCTCGCGAGGGGTAAAATGGGGGTGGAGGGGGGCGCGAGGTGAGAAATAGAAAAAGTTGCGCCCTAAAAATAAAAATGTCATGGTAGGTGTGCTATGCGGTGGTTGATATGGGGGGGGGGCTGCTCTTTGCATTTGTCCTCCGCCCCAAGATTTCTTTTCTCTTGGCAGCCCTGAACATGCCCCAAAAGAATACGTTGAAAGCTATCTAAAATATGTGAGGCGTATTAGTAAGTACAGTCACTAAACTCAAGCAGGTAAATCAAGTGAGTATAAGTGGGGTTTAGGGCAAAGTGTTCGCCCTTCCCCCACCTAGACCGGCCGGTCAGAGAATGTATACACTAAAATAGAACATCCCCTGATACAATATAACATAACAGCATGTAGATATTTAAACTGTTAATGGAATTAAATCCTCTGCATAATATAGCCACATAGGATAAAAGGTCTTGCGCTGGTTTGTAACGAGAGTATCTCTGGATATGAGTCCAGAAATGGATGTGTGTAGTCACAAGTCCAAAATGAAGCTGAACGCCACTCCTCCCCTTCCCACTGACATCAGGGAAGCTGCCTCTCTTGCCCACCCCTAGTCCCGCCTCTGCCCCTATCCCATTACACACCTATTAAACTCTACTTGTTCATTTGTGCCGTTGGTGGTCACACAGTTTAAAGCGTGTGTCCACCTTGCTTCCTTCTGAAGTAGTAAAAGCTCTTTGTAGGGGACATATCTGGTCAATTATTGTGGTAGCGGAATTGTGCTACTATAAGGTCATATTGATGGAAATGACAGGCTACCGGTGTATCCGTATTAGGGTTATAAATGTTTGTTTTATGCTTCTTTATCCTCTCTTTGAGGAATCTATGGCATTTCCTACGCACTGTAGATAAGCCTGAAAGGGCATTTTATAAGGTATGTTATGTATGTATGTAAACATGTAAATAAGTTTCTGATCCTGAACTCTTTCCCAGTGTAGTGATGTAGATCAGTACTGACCCTGATGATGACACTGCACTTTCATCATCTCTTATAATAAAAAAATATGCTTATCTCTAAAGAGAGATCTGACTACAGGGTCACTGTGCAAGATCTTCCAATATTTTAAAACAATTTGTTTCACTTCCCATGATAAGGTGTTAAGTGGTAGTTACCATCGGTATTCTAGTATTTTAGTCTTGATTTGTCATCTTCCACAACAGAGAGTCCCTGTCCCGGTGAGAGAGGTAGGAGGAGAAACAGGAGAGGGCAGTGCCACGAATGCCAATAGAGTGAAGAATGTGAAATCATAATGGAGTAGCATCCTTGAGATTTGGCAATATGGAGGTCATTAGCTACCTTAGCGTATGCTCAAGTATGTTATAAAAGTTGAGAAAGTGAAGTGTATGTAAAGAAACAATTTGTACCAGAAGTTTAGAAGCAGAAGGAAAGAGGGAGACAGGACAATAGTTAGGTGGGGAGGTGGGGTCAAGGGTGTTATTCTTAATAATAGGTCTAATAATAGCATGTTTAAAAAGAGAGGGAAAAGTAACAGTAACAAAGATACAAGTTAAATATTTTAGAAAGCATGGGGAGCATGGTAGAAGCAAGTGGTTTTAGGACATGGGAGAGAATGGGGTTGAGGCTGTATGTGGTGAAGGATGAGGAGAACAGCAGGAAAGATACTTCTTGTCTATGCAGTGACAGAGACTGTTGATACTTCCTGTGCCCAAGACCATCTGTTGTTTGAACAGGTGTTCTAGCACGAAATGCAGAATGTTGCATGCACATGCAAGTATGGCCGATGTCACGGCTGCTGGAGAATGACCCAATTCTAGCCTGTTGGGATCTACAAAGAGAGGTTTGAATTGATATCCCTGGATCTGGTTACAGCTGCACCACCTTAATCTGCTACGCCAGTGCCACTTCTGCTGCTCTTTTTGCTCTAGCTGGGGCAGAAGAAGCATCAGCAGGTAGGAATGTCAGGGTACAGGAGGGGGAACCACAGGCAGGAGTGGGTAGGGTAACAATAGGTAGTGCATCCAGCAGTGAGGAGGTCGTGACTGCTGTAAGCCCGCCTGGGTGCCTTAGTCAATGTTGGAGAAGGTGACATTGGCAGTGGTGATCGGGGCTCATCTGATTGGCTTAGCGATTAGTGTCTTGGAGAAGGTGAAGTGGAGGAAAACGGACATGACTCTCAATTACATCACAGTTGTAGTCCCCAGGTTGGTATTCATGGCATTTCAATCCCCTCCGCTAGCTCGCAGACATAACAATGACGCAGCCATTCACACAATGGAACTATCTCCTTGGTGTGGGAATTCTTTCAATTGTCCCGCCTTAGTTCGGTGTATGTTTCTGCGGTGGTACACTGTGTCATTTGTGGTGCAGTGGTTTTTAGGGACAGGAGTTGATGCCACCTGGGGACAACTGCTTTGGAGCAACATTTGCAGAGCAATAACCATGACCTCTGGGCGAAACGGCGCCCGCAAACCTCTTCATCCTGCAGTGCCTCAAGACATTATGATACTGCTCCAGGACATTGTAAAAGAGCAACCATGACCCCCCAAAAGAGATGGTCACCCAGTCCTTCTCCATGACAGCCGACGAGGCCTAGGTGTGTTCCCCAAATATGGAACCTTTCACCCCACATCATTCACTACCACAGCCAGCGAGTAAGGTTGAGAGTGAGACAGGGTCTCATGCCACAGAACATGCATTGTATACCTTTGCGTGGCATTCTGAAAGGGTGCAATGTATGTACTGTAGGCAAGTTGTTAGTAGGGGTGAAGTAGTTGATGAGACATGGACATGGACCATCGGTAAGCATTTCAGGCTGTACCACACTGGCAATTACACTATTTGGAGCAGCCATGGTTGGACACTTTGCTCACCAATGATCCTTTCCCTGTAGTTGCTCCTCATTTATTATGTGGCGATAGGGATCCTTCGTCGTCTCCATCCTTACCTTGAACGCAATTGGCTCAGTCCAAATGTAATCACTCTGGGCTTCTTTTTCTTACTCTTACTTCTTGACCTCGTCCTTTATTCTCGAGGTCTGTCACTAATGAATGTGTGTGAATGTATCATTATTTGACAGTCATCATGACAAAGATGTGTACTACTGATACTTGTTGCATCTTGGCCATTTTTAAAGTTTGGGGTCATGTTGTCCATCATTTTTTTTATTTTTTATAAATGATGGTATTGGATATTACACAATCCTTTACTATTATTGTAATTTCCACAAAGCAAATCCTCATTTTAATTGCTTGTCCCGCTTCCTACATGGCCTCTTCCACTGATATTTTGAACACTGACGTTTTTGCTGTTCTGCAGTGTGGCTGTTACTCAGGTTACCGTTCTCATTTCTCTTTTTCTTTCTTAATTTTTCTTAAATATTTTTATGTTACAGAAATAAAAACAACAACAAAATAACATAAAAATGAGAAAATAAAGGGTTTGATTGAAAGTTCAAGTACAATATAAAAAGTTCATCATTTTTATTGTAGATTAATACTGTTTTTCTACTTCAAGGCTGTGTTACTTGCCTTTTTTCAAATCAATATATATCGAAGGGAACTGAGCATAATTATTCCACTGAATAAAGCATTAGTAAGACCACACCTTGAATATACAGTTTTCGACACCACTCCATAAAAAATACATTATGAAACTATACAAAGTGCAGAGAAGAGCCACCAGATTAATAATGGGGATGGAAAATCTGATTTATGCGGAGAGGCCAGCTAAATTAGATTTGTTTACATTAGAAAAAAGGCATATAAGAAGGGATATGATAACTACTGTATACAATGAGCTTTCAAAAGAACTAGTCATCCCAAGGGCAGTACAAATGACACAGGGTCATCTCTTAAGGTTGGAGGAAAGGAGATTTCACCAGCAACAAAGGAAATGGTTCTTTACATTCAGGGCAGTTAAAATGTGGAATTCATTACCCATGGAGACTGTGATGGCAGATACAATAGATATCTTTAAAAAAAAGTTAGATGGGAAGGATGTTTATCCAGGGAATAATCTGATTTCCATTATTGGAGTCAGGAAGGAAATGATCTTTTCCCCTTATGAGACATCATTGGATAATATTTCACAGGTTTTTGTTTTTTTTGCCTTCCTCTAGATTTAAATACTGTAAATATAAATGTTCTGGCTCCTGCACACTGTGGCTAGTAGTAGAGACGGGTAGTTTCACTCCCCCCCTTTAGATGCACCCTGAGTCCATCTTTCTTTCTGTTCTTTTATTGTAAAACAAACAATAACAACAAATGAGGGGAGAACTGTGGATAAGTGACATATGTGGGAGAGAGGTGAGTTAAGATAATTCTACCAGGAGATTGGTACAGACTGCTCCTAAAGGCTGCTGGCTCCAAAAGGAAGCACACTTTCCTGTGCAGACAGGAACTGTCACGCTTGTGCTCCTACACACAAGCGCAGGGAAAGGGAAGGACCCGTTAGCGAGGTGGGGAGGCCGCAGGGGATACGAAGGGAGTGAGTTGCCGTGCAGCTCGGGATCGGCGCAAGTAGTCACGTGACCACGCCACGCGCAGGATAATGTGCGACGCGTCCGGAGGTGCAGTGCTTGGCTCAGAGACACGACTGATCCAGCTGCATGTGCGCGCATGCTCTGACAGCAGAGCAGGAGTGCGCGCGTTCTCAAGCACCAACGCGGGTAAAAGCCAACGCTTCAGCACGGGAGTCTGGAATGGGAACTAGGAACATGGAACAGGAACATGGAACTAGGAACATGAACATGGAAGGAGCTGGGGAGGTAGAGTCCAGAGCACAAGGTAACATCCACAAGGGAATTGCTTCTTGGAGGATGTCCAGCCTCCTCAAAGGCATAGTGCCAGAAACAGCAAGGTGCAGCGAAACTAAATATAACATAAGGGTTCTTAGTCTAATCCATTGGCCAAGGAATTATAAGCCTGCTACCATGTCAATGTGAACCCTACTAAGCAGGTATATACACTACCCGACAGTAAACTAACCTCAGTAGTATATGAGCGACTGTCCCAGTCTTCCTGAATCCAAAGGAGATAAGCAAAGTTCCCAAGGAGGTCCAGGCAGGAACAGCATGCGATGATAGTACTAGCAGGCACCAGGGCAGGCAGCAAATGACTAACAGCAAACAGAAAGTCAAAGAGAAGCTTACTTCCTGTCTGGAGGAAGAGGGCAGGATTTGCCAGGAAGCAAGATGGTGTTGTATGCTTCAGAATCCTTAAAGACACAAGATCTTGAGCTAGAGGGCAGTGAACAGAAGTAAACAGGTAAGGAAGGAACACGCCTCAGGGGGCGTGTTCCGTGCATCGTTACAGGAACAGGCAGAGGACTGATTAACTCTCAAAATATAGCAGGGTTAAAGCCAAACCAAGAGAGTTTTAGACAGAGGGGGGTTACCAAGGCAACAGGCTGGGAGCAATGGTGGAAAAGGAAACAATGTTGCAACTACACTGAGGAACAATGGCTGCCTCAGAACAGGGAACTGAACATGCAGAGAGGTTCCAGGACAACAAATATAGCATAAGTATATGTCGTCTAAATTTTACATAGGTTGACCTTGATGAACATTAATCTTTTTTTCAATCTCATCCACAATGTATAACAAATGTCTTGTCTAGGCAAGACCAAAGTAGCCCCTATATACTAGCACTCATAAGTGAAGGTAGGTATGTAGGATATGGTAATAAATGTAAAACTTAACCTATAATGGTCGTGATAACAAATAAAATAGTGGGGAGACAAACTGATATAAACAGCGGGATATCACAGTTAGGTGATTTAAACAAGGTATTAAATAGTGTAAGGTTAAGGGCTCCCAACCAGATAGCAGTGTGCCCCACTATGTTAACCACGTGTGGACAATGGTAGGGTTGGAACTACTTTGATAGTAGTGTGGGCATTAAAGCGCTTAGACGGAATATATCTCACTGTAATTGTGAGTGGTCGGTCTGTCTGAGATAGAGCGAGGCCCCAGAACTATGACCTAATAAAGTTTAAAATATTGGACGGCAATAGGGCTAGAGAAGGGTTAAGGTACCTCTTAGCCTATTGTTGTTCCCCTACTAATGATGGTGGGGTGGTCTGTCTTTACTCGAAGTGTTTAGCTTCTTAATAGTAGTCCATATGTTCCCAATGTATTGGGAGCATATTGGGTATAGGATATATTGGACCTCTAGGCTTAATCAGGCCTAGATTTAAAAGTGAATACTAAAGTGAATGCAGTATTTCTAGTGAATACTGTTAGTTTAGGTTCAATCAGATTAATCCTATCCCTAGCTTAGTTGGATAGAATAGTCATATACATTAGCACAGGTATGTTTTGTATAGTTCTGTGTGGTGTGTGTGAAAACACCTACTATTCAGGAGGTTGGTTAATAATGATATGGCACTTCACTCGGTGTATAAATGAACACCTTTCCGTAATGAAATTGAGTCTATGAATGCCTGTAACCAAACAAGTTATTCCTAACCTTCTTGGCAAGATGAAATTCTGAAATAAACTATAGCTGATTTCTATAGTGCCAGGAGGTACCTTAGTGCAGGGTGTCAGATAATTGCTGAATGATATCTTTACTACAAATTGTAAATTGCAGGATCAGCAATGTGTACTAAAATATGCCTTGTAGTTAGTGATGCTGATCACAAGCTAACTTAGAGTTATTGCTCTGTTGAAAATTTTTAATCCAGCGAAATGCAACAACATATGGTTAGAGCTTATTAAATTGGAGTACTGATCATCTGTTCATTGTATATAATGACAATTACAGTATATAGACCCACTTCTATGCAGATGATGATGACATGATATATAAAGTCTGCTATAGTGCTGGATAAAGTTGGTATTTGTAATTAGCTTATTATTATTATTAGATCAGCAAGGGGTATTTATGAACACCTGGCAAGTATAGTTACTGATGCTGATCATAAGCTAAATTAATAAAGATTATTAGCTCTGGTGAAGCAAATAGTTGCTAGTGGATCAGCAAGGTGTATTCATGAACACCTGTTCTATCTAATTACAAATGCTGATCCAAAGCTAGCTATCAGAGATGGTGTCTCTGCTAGAAACCGTGATCGCGGACTCCTGACGAAGTAACACACTTGCAAAACGTGTTGAAGAAATACCATGACCTTTTGGAGCCATCACAGCCGCCGTAGGATGCTGACGGAGTCCCAGGACCAATCAGCATCATGCAAAGAACGCGGAAGGGAAGAATCCCACGAGCTGAGTAAACCAGGCGACACGATGTCCATGCTGCTCCTGTGCTATGATTCAGACAGCTGATGATGTTTTATATGTAAGTACAAAGGGCTGTACATTACTTTTATGCAAATATATAATTTTTTACACATATATTCTCTCTGTGTACTGAAATCCGTACGAGGGGAAGGCACCACATCCCAAAAAGGGATCTCTGTTTCGGTCCTACTTGTGGGTAGAAGTTCCCCTGTAAAACGTCAGTTCCAAGACATCCAGTGACTGTGATAGACGAGGATCATTCTTTTAAAGAAACCTTTATACATCTACATATTATCTGCGCCCTGTGAGTACTGGCAATGTCCACTTACACAATTATTACTACTCTTCTATATTGCACAATATGCATATTTTATCTTTTTCACGATCCTACACTCCCCTTATCCAACCACAAACATTTCCTAAGGATCGGAGAATCCTCATCGGTCGAGCAGTGTATCATTTATATATTAATTATTTATTTCACTGATTTAAATAAAACTATATTTATTTTATCATTCACTATCTATCACTATTATTCACTATACTATTTGATATTTATCACAAGAGAGCGCCTCTGTTCTTCATCTTTACCTTTGTAAATAGTAATAATACCCCCTTTTGCACAATGTAAGGACTCTTAATTTGGATAGTTTTTCCTCATAAATCACATTGTCTGTCCCCTTTATTAATTTAATGCCTCTTCTCCACACTTTTCCAGTTCCTTAATGTCTTAGTTATGGTGAGGTGTGGCCTTATGAAGCATTTATACATTTTACTGGGACATATACAGTAACTGTCAGTGGTCCACTTTGAAATATATATTACAGAAACACTGGCATGTGCTAATGTGGACACAGATTTGAGGATGAAGTTTGGAGATAAAATGAATCTTGTCAACATACTTGCCCCTAATTTAGCTGATATACTTCTACACAGCCATTATCGCCCTAGTGTACCTAAAAAAATTCTAGCACAGAGTGTAAAAAAGCATTTTTTTTACTGGTAATAGCTGCTCTGCTTGTAATTTTATGAGACGTACTAATGAATTTAGTGACATAACAGGTACAAGAATATTTAAGATTCGCCAGTTTCTCAACCGCAAATCTAAGACATTATTATACTATCTAACCTGTCCCTGCATTCAAATTTACGTTTGAATCACGACAAGAGAACTAAGATTTCATTTTTTAGAACATTGTATAAGTATTAAAATTGTACTGCGTGATCTGACTGCAGGAAATAAAATTACCTCTCTTGCATAACCTTTTTTGATGAAACATGATTCTGACTCAACTCTTCTAAGAGCCTTTGCAATTGATAAGGTTTTCTTAGGAATTAGAGGTGGCGATTTAGAAAGGCTGGTATTACGTTTGTGTACTGTAGATGCATAGTGAAACTGGGGTCACATGCCCAATGGTCTAAGTGATTATTTGGGCTATTCCATGTTTTTGTGAAATCTTTGTTTAACATATCTTTTTATTGTTCCATATATCTTTAATAAGTTCCTTCTTACTCTGACTCTTTGTGATTGAATTTGTTAAACACAACAGCTGATCTGAAGTAGCCGTCCTGCTATTGGTGTATGTACCAAAGAAAGCACTAAATATACAGTAGGACTCACTGTTTTCTATGGAAAACAGCCCCCGGGAAGAAACGTTCAGCGAAACATACATGGGGGCGGTCTGTTCCTATTCCCTCTACATCCTCGAGGTGTGTGAAGCCCCAGTGTGAACCTGTGAAGACTGCTTCTTCATACTTTGATTACATCCGGGACTTAACGGACTGCTAAGTATCAATGCAGCCCGTACTTTAACTACTTGTCCTACTTATTCCTTTTGTTTGAGTGGGGATTACAGTACATGAGAATAATTTAAACTCACTACAACCTCCGTTTTTCTGTCCAAGCAGTATCTCTGTCTAACCTCTGGCTTTTATCACACAGGCTATAGTTGCTGTTATGTATTCTGTTTCACTGTGTACTCTTGTGCTCTGACCGGCTAGTCTTGGAGGTTAGCTCTTGTGATTCCTCCCTCCAGTGGGCTTATTTACTACATAGAACACAGTATTGATTGACCCACTAGTTATCTGAGTGTTATTTATTTACCCCACTTGTGTTAGATAGTGCCTCACACCTGGGGGGCAACGAGAGACCTGTTTTTAATGTGTTTTAGTGATTGCACTTAATAAACTGATTTATATATTTTTCTTTATAGGATGCTTTCTTTTCTTGTGGTAGTAGTAGTATTATTATCCCAATTGCATCGCCAGAGGTAATATTACAGACTTATTGTACTGACTTGATTTGGTAACTAGTATAGAGTTATCTGTTTCATGATCTTCTTGTTTTATTACCCTTCCCATATCTTCAAACACCACTTTCTCACCCTACCTTATCTACATGTAGCCAGGTCCCCCCATGGATCCCCGGTCCCCCTGTTTTCCCCCCTTGCCTTCTGCTGCAGAGGTGGTGTTGTGGGTGGTGCAGCGGGCGATGGGCTGGCCAGGGGCTCCAGAGGCTCAATCAGTAGAGTGCTGCCATCTTGCGCAGAGTTTGCGCAGGCGAACTGCGGCGACTAAGACATACTTGCGCATGCGCAGTGATGTTGGCACATGCGGCGGCAGTACAGTATAGGAGAGGCTCCATGGGGACTACAGCCCCCAGCATGCATAGGGGCAAGCAATCACATGGACGCGATCAGCCAATACGGTCGCGAGGATCATGGGCAGCCAGGAAGGGGATTTGGCGCGCTCAGAGAGGAAGTCAGTCGGAGCTGGGATGCCAACAGGGTAGGGTGTATGTGTGCAGGGGTCTATGACTCCTGTACTAGGCCAGTAGGCCCCAGGTAGGCGCCAACTCATCTCAGCTTGTGGTTACTACAGGGACAGGCCCATAAGCATAGCGACACTGCCTCTGTAGTATTAGAGAACAAGGGACACTGTCAGGACACGGCTGCATCCTGATTACCAGTGTCTGGGACCAGACACCTGCTGCACAGAGACTAACTTCATGGTTTGACCCTCCAACCGGATACCAGCCCATGCAGAGGAGGATTCATTGTGGAAGATTTAATCGCTGGATCAGTGGCTCTAATCTACCTTGTTGTTGGCGCGCCCAGGTTCTGGAGCATTTGGCAGGTACCTAACTACACTAAGTGCACCAACTCTACACCTATTCTTGCGGGCAGCGCTGTCTCACACATTGGGGTGGAGGGTTGGACTCTTGGGACACGGTGTGGGGAAACACGGTGGTGGGGTATGGCCGTGCCAGGCCTGGTGGGTAGCTGTGTCTGATTAGCCATTAGTAGTGAGTTAAGATATGTGTTGCCAGTAAAGGTATTGTTACTTTACACTGCAAGTGATTTTTGTCATTTGGTCCTGTACGGGGCTCTTCCCACTAGGTTGGGATCCATCTCAGGTGGAGGCGCTGCACCAATATCACTATTAATTCACCCCGGGCTCTCCGTGGCGGAGGCTTAGGCTCTCTGTGAGCCAACAGGTAAAGGCAGCACCAGTAGCCATATTGTTTAGGGGGAAACAGGGCTACATACAGTACATCTTTGTTTTTTTTTCCCCTGCTCTCCTAACCCCTGCTTTAGCCATAGATTCCTTTGCTAATCAGTATCATTGACCGGAGGAAGAGAGGAGAACTCTCAAACTAGTCCAATGGCATAAATTGGTAGTCCAAATAAAAAAGGTATCACCTAATACTGAAGTAACAAAAAAATAAGGTAGCGCTAATTTGAATCACCTGGAAATGGCCAGCAGCCTGGGATATAACTCTGACATCAAGGTCAGATATGGAAAGAAGGGGAAGTATATCTATAGCGCTTGGCCCCAAGGTGTACTAAATAGAAAAAGGATATATAAAACCAGATGGAGGGTGATATCCACTTGGGTTCTCCTCGTGTCGACGATCAATCATGTAAAAGATATAAAAACAAACAGTGTAATACAGTAACTAGCAAAAACATAAAACACCACTAACAAATACTAATACAAACAAAAGCTGAGACAAACAGATGACAGGAATAAATAAAAGGCATTTAATACAACAACTAATTGTTCAATAAAAATAAAAGTAAAAACACACAATAATGAAAGTCCCAATGGTATCCTTACCGGAGCCTAGATGGTAATTAGCAGTGGATAATCAGCGAGTATCCCCTCTCATAGAACGCTGATGCAGCTCCTGCACGTCTCTCTGGCATCTGCCACGTGTAGCCGTGTGGAGTCAGAAGAGTCAGTAGATGGAGCGTCCGTCCACGCTGTCACAAGGGCAGGGGAAGCAGTCTGAATGCTTTGCCTCCGTCCTCCATGGTTTGGACATGCGCAGAAACGCCAGGTGTCAGGAGAGTCTAGCCGCAGAATCACCAGCTCCTCACGGTGGTGTGGGGAGCTAATGGCGGCAAATTCAAAGATGCTTCAGTGAAGAAGCAGCACAACACGGCTTGCGGGGAACAGGACAGCTGATGGAACGCACAGAGATACCAGGGACCACCCTACGCATTTTGGAAGACTGCGCTTCCTTCCTCAGGGGTAAAAAAGTAATACTGAAGTACTCAATTATTATGCAATATATATATATACACAGTATATATCAGGGGGAAAAAAGAAGAAAAAGCACCCGATCCTAGTGTGATAACGTATAAAAATGTAATAAAATATTTTGGACAAGACAATTCAAGACTCACAAACATCCGGATATAAAAGGCATTGTATGAGTAAAACTCATGCTCCAAAACTGCTCCGATCAGCCGCTGCTTCGCTTGCAATGCTCTGGGATGTCGTCATTCCGCTTCCTCATTCGTGGTGTTACACTATTGAGTGTCCTTCGGCAACCCCCCACCCGTAAACGAGAGTTCCTTCGGTTGGAACCTATATATTTCAGGAGTTGCAGGGTTGGTGATGAAGTGCAGAGTCCAATTCTTGTATTCTTCACTTCCAATTTCTTTTTACATTTTTATGTTATACCATTTGTTATGTGTAATTTTTTTTTTAAGCTCTTACAACATTTTCACTGTAATATTACTAGTTATCATTTTTTATACCATATCACACCAGGTGTCATATTATCTCATTTTTTGTCAATTTTTACCGGTTGATTTGAGTTGCACGTTAAGGCGCAGTCTTTTATTATATATATATATAAAATATATTGTAATGTGTAAATATATATATGTGTGTGTGTGTGCATGTGTGCGTATGTGCGTGTGTGCGTGTATATATATATATATATATATATATATATATATATATATATATATATATATATACAGTGGTCGACAAATCACCAAAAAATCTACTCGCCGAACAAAAAAATCTACTCGCCACCTAGTACCACACGTGTGCTGCTTGGACCAATAGGAGCTCGCCACGATGTTAAATCCACTCGCCCGGGGCGTGCAAATGTATAGGTTTGTCGAACACTGTATATATATATATATATATATATATATATATATATATATATATATATATATATATATATATGTGTGTGTTCTTCAGTATTAGGTGATACCTTTTTTATTTGGATTAACAATTTGTCATAGGACAAGCTCTCGAAAGCTTGTCCTATGACATAAATTGTTAGTCCAAATAAAAAAGGTATCACCTAATATATATATATATATATATTAGGTGATACCTTTTTATTTGTTATTAGTCCAAATAATTACTCAATGTATTACTTCCTGGTAATTTTTTTTAGAAATAAATAAATAAATAAATATTACACTGTCATGATTTATTTAACAAAAATAAAGCCAAAATGGAGAAGCTATGTGTGAAACCATGGAAGTCAAAGAGGGTGTACTTTATTTTCACATGACTGTGTGGGTGTGTGTGTGTGTGTGTGTGTGTGTGTGTGTGTGTGTGTGTGTGTGTGTGTGTGTGTGTGTGTGTGTGTGTGTGTGTGTGTGTGTGTGTTGTGTGTGTGTGTGTGTGTGTGTGTGTATACACATACATATATATGAAAACCTGCAAAGAAACAAAGAATCCCAAAAATTAGCACTCTAGCATAAATTAATTGTATCAAAATGTATTCATCACATACAAACACAAAACAAAATAAAAGAACCAGTGGTGTCCATTAGGACTGAAGTAATATTGAACACTCCTGACTGAATAAATAACAAGCTGAAAATAAGCTAATGTGAAAGGAGAGACAGCAGTATGTCCTGCTGGGTGGATATGGATTCAAGAATAATGGTCCTGTGTGCTACTAAATAGTAATTAACCCATGAATGTAAAAGTCTAAAGGCAAAAAGTAATTGCCTCTAAACACTCAGACCGGCCGATCAGTAACTGCCAGAATAAAGCCTCTAACTTAAATTAAAGCAAGCTAGCATGAAAATAAAGGAGTAATAGCACGATGATTTGACACACACACAAAGGAACATATGAAATGGCAGCTAACAAACAACAAAGCCATAAGAGGTACATATGGGTACTTAGCAAAAGTCCAGCATGAGTCGAAGAAGGTGAAAAATTAGCCACAACTGGTGGTTGCTCGTGAGTTCAGCAAGGATGAACCGGAACTACAGCTGCCACACTGCGCATGCTCCTTGAGTAACGGGAACGCGGAACGGAGGCACTGAGCACACAGAACAGCAGGAGATAATGATGATAGCTGAGGACACCACTGGGTTCAAGAAAGACAGACAAGCCCCGATGTGCACGTTTCGCCACCTGCTTCGTACGGGGGCTTAACGTGCAGAGCAGTAACAGCCATATTTGTAGTTGCATATGCTGTGACGTATGGAGTCTTCAGGGCAGTGGATCAGATGGATAAAGTAGTGGTGATAAGCAAGCTTAGTAGTCCCTCCTTCATTAGAGGTGTAACCAAAGTGAGGCAGACATTAACTGCCTAAATGCAGAAAGGAATAGAGAAAATAAATTAATAAAGAATACAGAAAACATGTATGGGAGAGTGATTATTAAAAAAATATATATGTATAAAATGACTAAGGGCAATAAATACAAAAAGGAATTAGTTGAATTGTAAGCAACCCCTTAAATGAGCCTATGTATACAAAAATAATGAGATATTTGAATTTCTCATATACATAAGGCACTAAGGAGAAATGAGGGACTTACACAAAGATGTACATATGCACTGATGTAATTATGTAGTGATGTCAGTGGATCGTCAAAGGAACTTTGCATACCCCATGTACTCATTCATACCTGAGGGCAGCAAAGTTCCTAATTTGACGATCCAGCGACACTCGCGTTGCAACAGTAGTCTTTCCAAATTGCCACCCCTGATACCTAATGATACCTGGTCAATGGCAAAGACCTTTAATAGGTCAGTGTTCGAGTTGTGCTTAGATCTAAAATGTCTAGAACTGTGGTCAATTTTCGTCCACTTTGAAAATCACGTTCGCTGTTTTTTATGTTGCAGACGTGTTCTGAAACACAGAATCTTAGTTCTCTGGTGGTCATCCCAATGTATATCATTGGACATGAGCACATAAGATAATAAATCACTGCCTTAGACTTGCAGTTCAATTTGGACCTGATTTCAAATTTTGTAAGTCCCTTAGAATCATGAAAGTGCACACTAGCCTGCATATATTGACTGGCTGAGCATGAACGACATAATGTAAAACCTTTGGTATATTCCCTTGTGAGGAAAGTGGAGGATCTGCCGGGGGTATATTGACTGTTGACCAATTTGTCACCTAAATTGGGTGCCCTCCGACTGACCAGATTAACTCTATCACCCAAGACCTGTTTCAGGTCTACATCTGTAGTGAGAATATGCCAGTGTTTTTGGATGGCTTCCCCATACTTATGCCAGTTACGATCGTAAGTACCAATAAATCATATTGTAGTGTCCGCTGCTTTCTGTTTGTCATCAACTGTACCTATCAGGAGTGAAGTACGAGATCTGTCTTTAGTTTTTGATCTTCCCCTACCAATTATAGACCTACTGTAACCCCGATCCCGGAACCGTGAGGCCATCTCCCTTGCCCTGGTGTTAAAGGTCTGTTCTTGTGAGCAGTTTCTTTAAAGGCGCAGAAATTCACCCACCGGCACACCTTGTATTTGATGTGCTGGGTGGGCGCTGGATGCATGCAAAATTGAATTTGTGGATGTGTTTTTACGATGTATGTCCGTACTGATGCTCCCATCCAGATCAATATTAATTCGTACATCCAAAAAATCAACATACTCAAGACCAATGGTACTCGTTAACTTAATATTCAGGCTGTTGTGGTTGAGGCCCTGGATCAACGCCTTCAGGGCTACTATTGACCCATCCCAAATGATGAAGATGTCATATATGAACCTCAACCACAACAGAACATGTTGAGTCCCGGGATTAGACTCCTCTTGGAACACAACCTCACGTTCCCAGAAACCAAGGAACAGATTGGCATAGGAGGGCGCACATGTAGCGCCCATTGCCATTTCCCTAATCTGCAAATAAAATTGACTTTTGAATACAAAATAATTGTGCGTTAAAATACATTTTAGTAATCGCAACAAAAATTCCACCAAATCAGGATCCAGGTTGCCACCGTTTAGAAAATACTGTGCTGTATGTATGCTATCATTATGATGTATGCTAGTATAAAGATTTTCAACATCACAGGTGGCCAGCACGGTACATTCCTCCAGGGCAATCTGGTCCAGCCTAAGTAACAAATCAGTTATATCACTTAAATGAGAAGGGAGTGTATCAACAAAAGGTCCAAAAAATGATCTAGGAAACGGCAAATGGGCTCACAAAGCCCTCCTATGCCGGATACAATGGGACGCCCTTGGGTAGCAATTACAGGGTGGGGACTATTGGGTGTTTAGAAATAAGTCCATCACCCTGTTTTGCAGTAATTGTCCCATGCATCAATGCATCTCGAATAATACCATCCAAATTGGTTTTAAATTTACTGGTAGGATCACTAGGAAGTTGTTCATAACATCCTTTGTCCTTAAGTTGACAGAAGGCCTCTTTTTCATACATGGCCTTAGGCCAAAGGACTTCGTTCCCCCCTTTGTCTGAGGGTTTAATGACCAAATCGGTCATATCTCTCAGTTGTTGGATGGCTAAATATTCAACTTGGGTAAGGTTGGAAGTTCCTCTAGTAGTGGTGATTGATGTAAATTCCTTCGTCACCAGAGAAGCAAAGACTTCAACCTGAGATCAAGTCTGCAGTGGAGGACAAAAAACAGATTTCTTATTAACTGGCGGAAATTTAGCAGACAACTAATGCCCAGAAGACCCTCCTGTAACATCCCCAAACTGTACCTCCATGTCTTCGATTAGCCTAAGTTCTTGGCTAGTCCATAGAGGCTCAGTATGCAGTTGTAATTCATGATCCGTACTCATTCTATTTTTAGAGTAAAATTTATGAAGCAATAGTTTTCGACAGAACAGGTTGAGATCTTTAATCCAGTCAAACCTGTCTGCCGAAAAAGAAGGGGAGAATGATAAACCTAATTTAAGAACTGAGGTTTGATCCACAGATAACTTCACATTGGCTAAGTTGCGCTTAAGAACATATCTACAGCTCTCCCTATCCCTAGAATTTAGTATTTACCTCCAGATACCATATTTATTGTGGACACTACCCCCGGCGCTCCGGCAAAAAATATCAACCGAGTGACGTCTCCATCGTTGTTTCGCGAGACCAGAGGAGCAACGTAGGAGCCCTGGAAGGTAGCTGCTGGCGGATCGAACACAACACGAAGAATCTCAGCGTTCCACATGGAGAGAAGGCAAACCGCCACTTTAAGCAGCAGGACGGAGAGGATTTTATATCCTACATGCCCTAAACATCTGCTACTTTGTACGTAGCGTTCTACTTTTGCGCAGTAACCAATACAAAAACGTACTTCACCATATCTTGTCTCTTTCCATCTTTTTTCAGAGATTTCAGCCAAGATATATCATTGTTCCCAGTCTATGATATGCTCAAATTTTAATTGTTTAGCTACATTTGCGCCTGTGTTTTCCAGTGTTTTTCCCATATATATATATATATATATATATATATATATATATATATATATATATATATATATATGAAAAAATCACACTCAGTTGGCACACTGTAAACAATAGTAAGATGCTGATGCTTGCCCCATATGCACATGTAAAAAATAGATTTTACCAGATTGGAGTCCGGAAAAAACGAGACAGCACACAGTCCAGTAGTTCCAATGAAGCTGTATTCAGAGTAACATGGCACCACCTCCAACGTTTCGGTCCACTCAACGTGACCTGAGGAAGGTCACGTTGAGTGGACCGAAACGTTGGAGGTGGTGCCATGTTACTCTGAATACAGCTTCATTGGAACTACTGGACTGTGTGCTGTCTCGTTTTTTCCGGACTCCAATCTGGTAAAATCTATTATATATATATATATATATATATATATATATATATATATATATATATATATATATATATTAGTCCCTGTGTGCAACAATGTGAAAGCCACTTAGGCCAAGCGTGAGAGCTCTTATCTGAAAATGGTGTGTAGTTGCATTGATGGCATTTTAAGGGTGAAGCATTTAGAAGGTGTATGTGTAATACAGAAAGGATACTTGAAAGTTGCAGGAAATGGCCTTCCTGTGGTCTATTATCCGGTTACGCTTTGACAGCTCACAAGTATCTCACAAGACTCTTCTCTCTCTTTCTTTGTCTTTAGATGAGGGCTTTATGCTGCTGTCTCTTACTTTCTCTCTCAGCTGGCAATTTCCTAAAAGCCTCCTCTGTGTCACCTCTGTGAATATCAGGCTTTCTCTCTAAAGCCCCTCTCACTGTCACCTAGGCTGTTTCTCTCGGTGCCACTCAGACTGTCACTACCTATTTCAGTCTCTGACTGACAGTTGGTTTCCCTCTGTGTCTCTCAGACTGACAGTTGGTTTCCTGAGTCTATCCATTCTTCTTATCCAATCCCATATCTCCTGTTGTGTTGCCAGTCAGGTCAGGGATAGTGTCTCTTATTCCTTATCGCACCATGTGGTAGATGGAGCAAATTAATTCTGTATTGTCCACAGCACACATACTGTATATTTGTAGCAGGGCCAGAATTACTTCACTGGACTGCAAGCTGGGCTAGCTTAAAATCAAATAAGAAAATAAAAACAACTAGCAAAATTAGTAATAGGGTTAGTACAGTAGTGTGTTTTAAAAGTGACATAATGGTTACTTGAGTACACTTTGACAGACATTGAGCGAACAATTGCTATTGTATCTGTACCTCATGTTTACATAATGGAATCTAACCAAATAAGTACCACAGATCAAATTGTTAATATGTAACATCTACATTTTCATTTCTTGTGGGCCTTTTCATGAGAGCTTTGTTACAGTACTTGATAAGAGTAGGCATTTTTGTATCTCCATTCTACCCATAACAAGATTAAAGTCAGTGTTGCTGTCATGGCTTCTGAAGGATAACTTCACAATGTGTAGACCGAGACAGATGGATAGACAGCAACACATACTGCTAAAGATGGATGCCTTTGGAAGAAGTCTTGCCAAAGGCACCTTACAGTGTGAACATGATGTGACTACAGCAGGGAAACGACAGCTCCAGCTTTATGGTATGCAATTTTCCTTGTAGTTTCTAAGCCAAAGATAATAAGTGGTGTCAGTGAGGTTAGATAAAGAAGTTAAGAGGTGAAAACAGCTAGGTTTACAAAACATGTCTAATGAGGCAGCATTTTATACAGCTACCCACCTGCTTTATTTGATAAGTTGCATTGAATGCATTACTCTAAACAACATTTTCCAATTAAAAACACATTTTAATTGAATTCTTAGGCTATGGGACCTATTCACTAAACTTCGATAGGTGAACTTTTCTAGCGATATTGCATGTGTACCTATTCACAAAGCATGAAAATGTTTTTGTTAACGAAATGTATCACTCTGGCTATTACAAGCCATGCAGTAGCTGAAAAAAGTCCCAAACTCTCATTGTTTGCCAGTAACTGCTATTCACAAAGCTCTGACATGCAGATCGCGGGTGAAAAACTACATTTTTTTTCTCGTTATCTAAAGGGTGGTGAGATTGGAATAGCGATTTGCATTTGACTGAGTTTATTGTATTTTTACTGCATCGGATTGATTCCGGGGATCTCTGGTACTGATCCGCATTCATTTCAGCTCCGGAAACCATCTGCTTCATTCTTACAGTAGTTAATACAAATAAAATTACAGCCAGCTTCATTACCTTAGTGGCTATCCGCTAAGGTAATGAAGGGGTTAAATAGCAGGAACTGCTTTGTTGTTGGCAGAGGGGGTAGGTGAAGCTTGTAGTTGCCCCAGGGTTGGGGTTTAGGTCTCCAGGGAAGGTTGCAGTAGGAGTTAACCCCTCCATTACCTTAGCGGTTACAGGTAAGGTAATAAAGGGGGTTATCCCTCCCTCAAGGCCTAAACACACACACCCCGGAGCAATTACCCCCTTCACCCACCCTCTCTACCACCAACACCACATAGGAATCAGGAAAAGTGCTGACAAAATAATATTGCTAAAATGAAGATACTGTTGATATATTTTTGAAATGGACCGGGGGGGTCTCTGGAGAAGGATTGAAAGTGATGTTCAGTTTCCATTTTGTAAAGTCAGTCATGTCCAATTTCCATTTTGTGTGAAAGAATGTATGTGGAGTGTATGAGAGATTTTGCTTCTAAGTTGATTTACGACTGGGCCTAAAGTAACGCCCATATTCCTGGAGAGTGTTGATATCAGGAACCTATTCATAATTGTTTGAGGCCAGTTCTAACCAAATTTAATGAGCTGTAAAATGATTGGTTTAAGAATTAAGGAGTGGTTAGTATAATCTGCCCAGTAACTGTTTTAGACAAAGGAACCAAGAATGTATAAAGAGGCTCGGAAGATGAAGGAAGGAAGGAAGGAGCACAGCTATCCGCATCCAAAGTGCATGGAATGAAATAGGGCAACTCCAAGTACCATAAAAACGAAGTGTTTATTAATTAATCAGCTTTACAATGGGATAAGAGAACGCACCAATGCTTTTCGTCCCGCAGGACTTTCTCAAGTTGGTGCATCTCTGTTATTTATACAGTGCTTCTGAAGTATGGATTCATTTGAATGGACTTATACTACTGATGAGCTTATTTTGTGATGAACAAACTTACCACATATCTATGTACAGTATAAAGAGGCTGCCTGGACACTCCCTGGCAGAGAGAGTCTTGTAGACTTTTGAATGAGGCTACGAGATCTCTAAAAGATATAGAGAAAAGACCCCATAGGATTGCACTCAAATACTTAACAACAGTAGTCTTACATATAAACCAAAGGCTAACACAAAGGACCCTTCTCAGAGTTGAGAAAAAAGACAAAAAAATAACAAATTGTTTATTACATAAATTAATTACCACACTCAATGGTTAAAATTAATACTAAAAATGTTAAAAATCCCCATTAGGGAGCGAGGGAAAGAGTCAATATCTGATTCATTTGCTACTGATAGTCAGTAGTCAGAGATTCTAGATTCCCTCCTCTGTGCACAAAGGCTGATGGTGTTACTGTTACTAGTTGATGTTTAACCGAATCGTTGCATATATTACATCAATAAACTCAGTTCATATAGCTGCTTACATAGTATTCGTTTTGAAACCACCATTAAAGCAACTCTAGGGTTTGCAACTTGTGTATAGATACTGCACATATATTGTATCAAGGTTGATACTGTGTATAGGTAAATGTCTAGGGAGTGCTGGTAAGTTTGAAACAAGTATTTTCCAAATACATGTCCTATAGAGAACCAAAGAAGAAACAGCTTTCAATTCTATGAGCCTATGCCAGCTGGTCAATTATCCATGCAAATTACCAAAGTGTTTACATCCCGGCAGACTGCAAAGTGAAAGTAAATACGCAATCTTATATATCGGTGTTTATGCTGCAGCTATTAATACACACAAGCAGGGATAAGGTGTAATCCCAAGACTACAATGACCCGATAGACTACACACTAATTAGGCAATATCTACAGTAACTCAGACCTTAGCAATGACTTGTATGCAAATATAATGCAGGGACGTTGCACACTCAAAAGAAGGGGTTACGGAGAACCCAAAACCCCCCAGGACAAACGTATACAGGCCGTGACTTTCTGATACACGCAGTAGCCTGTGTCCTTCTCGGGTTGCTATTGCCGTTTGTGCTTCTGCTCCACTATGACGTCACTCCTGTGGCATCCGACCCGACATATGTTTCGCGCGATTAACGCGCTTCTTCAGGGGAAGGAGTCTGTTCCTTCAATACTGCGTTGGCTATTTAAAGGGGAAAATCGGGCTGCCATTGGTCTACAGTAATGTATACTCTATTGCTTTCAATTAAAGGTACATATACCCTGTATGGTATATGTATACTAGTGACTAGTGTCACGGACTTATCTTCAATATGGTACGTTGATTCTTGCTTTGTTTCAAATCTATACACAGGTACAGGTACTTTTCTTGTATATTAAGAGGGAGAGAATTGACTGCAATACATGGGAGATAACCTAATAAATGCAATCTTAATGGTACATGTAGATGGTGTAGAAATGTATGTATCCTTAAAGGATCCGCCCCTAGGGTCAATACGGATCTGCATGGTTAACTGTATACTTTGGATCCCCTTAAAAAATACCCTTTGGTCACATATTATAACAAAAAATAACAAAAGAAACCTGAGATTTATAGGTAAGATGAAATGAATATAAGACACCTTTATTCAAGCCTGTAGGTGACTAGGATTAACCCTTTAATGGTATATAGATACTAGTGACTGATGTCATGGGCTTGTCTTAAATATGGTACGATGATTCTTCCTTTGTTTCACTTCTATACACAGGTATAGGTGCTTAGCTTTTGTATTTAAAGGGAGAGAAATGACTGCAATTAATGGGAGATATTGTAATAATCAAATGATATAATACTGTGTGACTTAGTGGCTGTGTGGCTTAGTGGTCTTTGTGCAATATAACGTAAATCTGCAGTTGTTATACTGTGTGGTTCTCTAAGTGAGAGACTAAGTGGATTCTCTGAGTGAGATACTGAGTGAGACACTGAGTGAGAAATCAATTCTCTGTGAGAAAAGTCCTATGAGAAAAGTTAAAATGGCTCAAGATAATTCTGTTCAGGAAAAGGATGGTGCTGGAAAGAAAAAAAATGAAAAAAAGAGAAAAAAAGGAAGAAAAATTAACTCCAAATTATATTAATTGCAAGGAAAATGAGAGACTGGACCTAAAAATCAATTCTCTCTTCTGTCTATTTCAAACTGTCTTTAGCCCACGAGCCCCCACCTTTTTTCATTGAACGTTACACAAGAATTTGAACAGCTCAAAAGCTATGCAGGTTAAAATGTTGCTGTTGCTACAATAGAATTCTAAAATTGTTTTCCATTAGTTTTACAGTAATTAATGTAGATTATAAAAGTTTTCAGATTAGTTAGAAGAATAAGAATAACAAAGTATATTCTTATTAAATTAATTATTGTAGGAATAAGAATCAGATGGTATTTAGTTTTTTTCTCAGCAAGAATGTAGGTAAGCAATGCAATACTGTTTAATGTGGTCTTTTGCTGTCATGCAAAGTTTTAAATTAGAAAGTCAGTATATTTCATCAGAAATTGCAAAGCCTCTAAAAGAGATGCCGGCATTGGCTAGAAAAAAGGTATAGAGTAAATAAGTAAGAATTACAATTTTCCCAATTTAAAGTTAAGATATGCTGATCAGTGAACACGCCTATGGAACAGGTTCAAAAGTTTGGAAAATCAGTTTCTCCTTAAAAAGTTTTATTACATTAACAAGTATAAATATGATTAAAGGGTTGATTGTTTGTTTGAGTGCTTCTTGTGTGTCTGTGGTAATATTTTTTCTTTTCCCCACTGTAATAAGTGGCTGATTCAGGTATTTCATACAGGAGCAGTCTAGGAGTTGACAATTTATTGTTTGCCCTTCATACTGTAAGACCTGTAAAAAACAAACCTGAAATATGCTAATTAATTGTATCTGGGTGAATCCTATCTGTGTGTAAGTTTTGTGTGAAAGTTAAATAATGAGGATACCGGTTTATTATATGCATATAAAATTACTATCCAGAGACTTGCAAGTGCTCACAAATTTTTTTTTTATTAATAGCTCGCGATGAAGTTTAAATTAAAAGAGAAATGAAAAGAAAAGAAAAAGAAAAAAGGTGTACACCCATTCATTACAATTACAATGTAAAGTGATTAATATTGCACAAAGGAGAGTTTGGGAATCTGTGGAAAGGAGCAGGAGGAAAAAAAATGGGCATAAGCAGGAAAGATTTGATCTTTACTATTTCTATAATTAGCCCAGTTACTGGTAGAATTTTAAAAGTTTATTCGTTCTGCAGACGAGTGAGGTTTTAAAACCAGGAGATTTTTTAATCTTTTTCCCTCTGCTCAAATTTGGATAACCACACCTTCTACAGTTTAAAGAATATACAGCTGCATTCCAGAAGAATAAGAGAAGTGTTGAAATGTTTATTAATTTAGTTTATAGGATCAAACTATTGTGTTTTTTATTATTAGCATAAGTGAAAAATATGTGTTTTTTGTTATTTTTGTAAAGTTGGTTGTGTATTTGCCATGAAAATTTTAGCCTGCAACGGGCTGAGAGAGAAGCACCATTTAAAAAAAAAAAATCCAAGTTGCTCAAGACAGTAGGTTAAAGGTTTTTTCTGTCCTGAGCAGATTGTTTATAGCGGTATTGTATGTTATGGAGTATAATGTTTGATATGTTATTATATAGTATAGAATGGTTTTTAGTATATAATGTTTAGGATTAATATGTAGTATAATGTAATATACACAAGAATAATGTTTTAAGGGTGTTGCAGTGATACAAAGTGTGTGTCACCAGGTATAAATAAAATGTATGGTTATAAAAATGAGTAATACTGAGTATTTTATTTGTATACTGTCAGAAGTGTACTCAGTGCTTCGCAAAGAATGCAGTACAGAAAATTAGTGTGGAGTCCTATACAACATAATTTTTCTACTATAAGCTTAATTGAATATGTGATGTATTTTATAATTTTTACTATTTTCTCTCCAAATGTGTCCTATTTTTAGATTTTTACCTACAGTATAATTCCTCATTTTAAAGAATATATTTTTGAGAAATCCAGAGTTCATTTGGTAAATTAATGCCTCCTGACGGAGTGATATACAGCAGGATAAGTTGGCAAATTATATGTTTTCCAGCATGAAGTTTTAAACGCAAATTTTAAATCTAAAGGTTTTTCTATTGTTTATGCTATATAAAGATTTACTATAGGTTTTATTTTTATTATAAGCAGTAGCAATTATTAAAATCACTGTATATATAAATCTCAAAGACTCTATTTACCAGAATTTTTGTAGTGTAAAGCCGATTAGCAAGGAGGGCTATTTGTAATTATATATGTTTGGACAGGACTCAATAGTCTCCCGGTCTGGCTATTGTTTTTAATGTTATATACTGTTCACATAGTAATTGGAAAAGATCACAAAAACTGTATGGTGCTCAAACATGAGCCACTGGCTGCAAAGCCCATAGGCATAAGCGCTTTGTATAGTGTCCCCTGGAGGTTCCAGATAATCCAGACCAAAAACTCCAACCCTGAAATGAAACCACTTCCACTAGGTACCGAATAGCTGGAAAAGATCCCACTGGAATGATGTGGGACCTTCACTGGCTAGTGACCAGACATAGACATCGGTTGGGCAAGTATAGATAATTCAGGTAAGTAGGTTGGAATAACTCACATTTGTGTGGTCTTCAGTGGAATTTCCTCCGTGGGTGCGTGCTGCCGTTACTCCACAATGATCAGACATCCAAGAAAAGGAGAGATGGAGCACAGCTGAAGATAAATAAACTGCTTAGGAGAGTGGGACCCAGGTAAAAAAGTATTGTTTAATGGATCAGTGCAAAATTACAAAAAACGGAGCCCTCAGACCCCCACCAACATGTTTCGAGCTGGTAGCTCTTTCTCAAGGTGCAGATTAAAATAATATGTTTTCCAGCATGAAGTTTTAAACGCAAATTTTAAATCTAAAGGTTTTTCTATTGTTTATGCTATATAAAGATTTACTATAGGTTTTATTTTTATTATAAGCAGTAGCAATTATTAAAATCACTGTATATATAAATCTCAAAGACTCTAGTTACCAGAATTTTTGTAGTGTAAAGCCGATTAGCAAGGAGGGCTATTTGTTATGATATATGTTTGGACAGGACTCAATAGTCTCCCGGTCTGGCTATTGTTTTTAATGTTATATACTGTTCACATAGTTTGGGTTATATGGAAACAAGAGAAGGGAGATATTTGGAGACAATATAAAGTAGGTGAGGCTATCAAGACTTCATAGAGAAATTATTTTTGCCCATTAGGTTTTTTGGTAATCTATAGATCAATTGTATTGTATTACCCAGGAGTTTGTATTTTTTGGTATGTATTAGTTATGATAGGTATTTTTAGGATGAGTTAAGATTTATCTCTATCTATATGCGGATGCAAAGACAAGAGATAAAGAAAATGTTACAGGAATTTATTCCTAGGTATAGATAAGATATTATCTACTCAGATATAAATGATCTCCCTATGAGACACTTACGGGAAGTATCAGTAGTTCAAAGGTACTAATTATTAAAGACTTTGTTATTTGTAATGAAACAATTGGCAAGTATTGTATGCAACTAATACATTTTTGCAGTTTCTCTATATACAGGTTAAAGTTGCAGGTCAAAGTGGTATAGTTTCCATACAAGAATTTGAAAGTGTATCTATTTGAGCTTGGAGATTGGATGATGGTTATATTTTTAAAAGAAAACACGCATTACAGCCCAAATGAAAGAGTCTGTGACGAGTATTGTTAAAACAGATGCAAAGCTCACCTTCCATGTGACTCATTGTAAAGTGGTCTCCTCTATCAAAGAAATTTAAACAAGTTTTAAAGAACCAAAGGATATTTACAGAAGTTTTTTAAAAGAACTAAAAGACATTTATATCAGTTTTTTATGGTTGAAGAAACAAAAGAATAAGAACTTTACATTTTTATATATTCATTATAGCTGAATTATTGTATACTAATCTTATATTTTTATGGTTTATATTTTAGATACTAACATATAGTTTAGGTTTCTGACTGGAAACTACTAAACAGATCAGTGCATGCTAGGTAGGTTAGGGGTTAAATAGTTTATTATTTTATTTTTTATCTAGTAACTAAATGTAAAGATGAAAAGGGTTCCATATTCTATTATATCTATGTGTGTTAGGATATTGGGAAATAGCAGAGGAGAGAAATGTGTTATTAGATTTAGTATATAGGATGGCTTTAGTATCAATATTATATTTAGTTATATTGGTATGTATATATATATATATATATATATATATATATATATATATATATATATATAATTTTTTTTAAAGTGCCGTAGGAGGAGTGAGCTATATACTCATATCTATATTAAGGGATATATTAAGATCCAATGTGTTTATAACCATTTATATAGAATAGCTGAATTAGCAATGGTTTTATATGTTATAGTTAGATAGATTTTTCAGTATAGTATGTCTATTCAGAAGATGCGTATATATATTTATATCAAATAAAAGATCAGAGAGATAGAATGTGGGAATATTTGGTTTCTTCAGATTACCCAAATCTAGATACTCAAATTTGATTATGATATATGTAGGTATATCAAGTGTAATTATACTATGTATTGTGCAGGAGATTTTATTTTTAGTTTGGTACAATTAAAAACGAATGTAATTATAAGAGCAGAATTTTTTGTGTAGTGGTGGGGAGGAATGTTGTACTTATGTACCTGACAACATTGTTGATATTATACATGATATACTAGGTATAAAAAGAATAGTGTTTAAATTGGAAGACTCTTTGAAAAGTATTCTATAGCAGGAATTTGGGATTTGGCACATGGTTTAAATTACTAGAAGCGAAATTTGTGTGTGTGGTACTGATTATATGTGTATGTGTGTTTGTTGTCATACAGTTAATCATTGTTATCTTTTGCGTTAAAGGATTGATCACCAATCTAACCGTTAATGTTATTCTCTCTATGCCCCTCCAAGAAGATATATGAAGGACAAACAGAAATCTCTTTTGTACAACAATACCCTCCTGGTGTGATCCAACAACAAATAAATGCTTGCCAGTAGAGGGAAAAACAACTACGTATGGAAAAGGAGTGGGTGAGACTCCAAGGGATGGAGGATCCGGACCGAGGGTTATATTAAAGAAATACTCTCTACTAGGAAAGGATACAGTGTTTTGCAAGAATGATGTTATACATTTCTCACTGAAGATTTCGAAAAGTATAAGAGGAGTTACTGACAAAATATTATTGCTAAAATGAAGATACTGTTGATATATTTTTGAAATGGACTGGGGGGGTCTCTGGAGAAGGATTGAAAGTGATGTTCAGTTTCCATTTTGTAAAGTCAGTCATGTCCAATTTCCATTTTGTGCGAAAGAATGTATGTGGAGTGTATGAGAGATTTCGCTTCTAAGTTGATTTACGCCTGGGCCTAAAGTAACGCCCACATTCCTGGAGATTGTTGGTATCAGGAACCTATTCATAGTTGTTTGAGGCCAGTTCTAACCAAGTTTAATGAGCTATAAAATGATTGGTTTAAGAATTAAGGAGTGGTTAGTATAATCTGCCTAGAAACTGTTTTCGGCAAAGGAACCAAGAATGTATAAAGAGGCTGCCTGGACACTCCCTGGCAGAGAGAGTCTTGTAGACTTTTGAACGAGTATGATCATACTATACTATGTATTGAAATAAACTACTTATTATCAACTGAACCCCGTTTGTCAATTTTGAAACATTGACAGTGCTATTAGCCAAAGATGGCTAATAGAGATTTTGCTAATTTAAATAACCGTAATAGTACAATAGTACAATACAATAAAAATACATTACTATAATATATACATTACTATAAAACAAAACTCTAGCCATGTAATCAATTGATTGTCACTATGGTCATCTATAACCTCAATGGGTCACAGATACTCTCACATTAGCAAGCAATGGCCACCATACTCCTCCCCCCCATCCTCTACACCTCCTCCTCCCCCCCAACACTCACTGTAATGAGCAAAATTCCTATTATTCAGATCTGGATAACAGCACATTTGCTCATTAAAAATAAAACATTACCCAGCCAGCATAAAGAAAATTAAAGTTCTATTTACCCCTGCCAGGATGAAAGCCGTCCTCATCTTCCTCTGTGTCTTCCACGGGCAGCAACATTAAAATGTAAAAAGTTAGTTACCGCTATGGTAATTAAGGGGTTAACCCCCTTCCCCGCTACCCACCCGAGAGGCCTAACCTACGTCAGTGGGGCAACTACCTCCGGCCCACATGGCCCCCTACACATTGATTGTCACTGTGGTAAACCATGCCCGCAGTATGGGTATGGATTGCCACAATGGCAATGAATGTCACTCCAGCAAAAAAAAAAAAAATGAAATCCATCACGTGATACACCAGCCAATTGGATTGGTGGATATACCATGTGATGCCTTTCCTTTTTTGGAGTGATGTGACATCATCAAAAATGGAGGGAAGATAGCCAATTAGGTAGCATGCCTCCCTTTTTGATGGCATTACGTCACTCCAAAAAAGGAAAGGCATCAGATAGTATGTCCACCAATCCTATTGGTTTGTGTATTATGTGACGGCTTCCTTTTTTTTTTTTTTTTTTTGCTAAAGTGACATCATCTTAAAGGGACGGAAGCATATCCTACCTGACTGGCTGGCTTCACTCTCTTTATGATTATGTCAATCATGAAGAAAAAATTGAAGACATCACATAGTATATCCACCAATCGGATTGGTGGGGGTGCCATTTGTCAGTCATATGTGACATCGCTGGCCTTATATAAGGCCTGACGTCTCATTTGACCCTAAGAAGGACCCCTGGACCTGACCTGTTGGATTACAAAGAAGAGAAGAAAGAAGAAAATAATAAATCAAATCAACTGAGGATCATGGGCTTCTTCGTATCATGCTACTGAGGATCATTGCGTTGTTGGTGCCGCAATGTGAAGAGGAGGGGGCATATTCATCCTAGCAAAGGTAAGAAATGCAATTGATTGGGTTTTATTTAATTGTGTATAATTTTTTAGGTTGCCCATTGACTTGCAATGTGTTCACCTATGCCCCTTTTCAGGGTACAGATAAACACTTAGACAATCAATGCATTTTTTGGCAAATGTTTGTTTTTATTTCATTGTGACAATCAATAAGTAGATGGGGTGGAGGGTGGGGGTAGTTGCTTCAGGGAGGGTGATTAGGCCACCAGGGTGGGTAGCGGGGGAGGAGGTTAACCCCTTAATTTCCATAGCGGTTACTAATTTTTTTATTTATTGTTGCTGCCCACGGAGGACGCAGAGGACGAGGAGGAAGACGAGGATGGCCTTCATCCTGACAGTGGTAAGTACAGCTTTAATTTACTTTATGCTGGCTGGGTATTGTTTTATTTTTAATGGGCAAATGTGCTATTATCCAGATCTGGATAATAGGAATTTTGTCTATTATTGTGTTGGGGGTAGAAGGGCTGATTAGTAGTAGGGTTATTGTATTTTAATGCTTATTGGAGGTAGAGGGGGTGGGTGAAGGGGGTAGTTGCCCCTGGGTGGGTAGTTAGGCCTCTCGGGTGGGTAGCGGGTGGGGTTAACCCCTTAATTACCACAGCGTTTACAACCACTATGGTAGTGAATGGGTTAACCCCTCCTGCAACATTCCTGTTAGGTCTAACCACACACCCTGAGGAAACTACCCCCTTCTCCCACCCCCTCTACCCCCAACAAACGATGTACTCTGGTTTAACCCCTTCATTGCTTAGCAAATTATTGTTTATTTTCATAACATAGTATTGAAATAGGGGGTCTCTGTAGTTGAACCGAATTAATTTCAGCCTCGGGGGACCCCTGATTCCCTGTTTCTTCCTGCATTGCTTAAATGTCCCGGTCACGTGACATGGGAGATTTAAACATGGCTGTCATACTGTCACACCATACTGGGGCCTGTAACTCGGGAAGGAGGGGGTCTCAGAGGCTGAAATTAATGCGGTTCAGCTCTGGAGACCCCCTGCTTCAATACTATGTTATTAAAATGTAAATTATAACTGTGATCGCCTGTAAGATCTGTGCAGGGAGGGAAAGCTCTCTCTGTGCAGCTCTTCCAGACTGCTAGAGTGTCATTTGGCTCATTAAGCAAACACAAATTAGTGCGATTTTTTGCATTTTTTTTTTACAAAACACTAAAAAAAATCTTAGTGAATACCGTTTTTACACAAATTTCATAGCGTGCAGTAGGAAAGTGCAAACTCGATCGGGAATGCAATATACTTATCGAAGTTTAGTGAATAGGCTCCTATTCACAGATTCCACAGATTTCCCTATATAGCTTGTCTATTTATGCGCCTTCATCCTGTGGTAAAAAAGAATACTACTGTACTGTATACTACTGTATGTAAAAGCAACATTTATGTATAAATGCTAACTCCTGGCTTCATCAGCTTATGGCTGCAAAGAAAGACTGTAACTTCTGTAATTTGTGAGCTCCTTCTATACACAACAAGTATCTGCTGCTCCACATACACAATTGAAATGCTAATTGCAATCGTCATATTCAACAGCTTTGCAAAGTCATAATTTTCCTGAGAAAGAGACATGAAGATAATGGAAAATACACTTACATTTTGTTAAACATGACTGCAATGGGAAAAGGGTGGTAATTCGTTTTTAAAATGCAATATACTTAATGTAAATCAATACATGATGAGACTTAAATACAGTCCCATAGAATACATTAATATCCTCCACAGAAATATGCTGTATGCCTGTATATATGTATAGAGTATAGTATGCAGTAAGTCGGTTTTGATTTATTTTTTTAGGATCATTGCTTTTATAATGCTCATAAAGGCTTAACGTGCCTACCCATTGAAAATAAGGTGACAGGCTCAGCTTTATTTCTTTAAAAACATCAGAAAATAAAGTGTCAGCCAGCCACTAGCTTATGCAGGTAAAAAGAAGAAAAAAGGCAGAGCACTACTCCTCCATTAAAAAAAGTATTAGGCAGAGAAAATGTTTACCCAAAGTAATGAAAAAATGTATTGAATGGAGGATACAAGCACAGACATGTGGGCCTCTGAACAGCACCTACGCGTTTCAGGCAACAAAGCCCTTTATCAAGGTATCTTGATAAAGGGCTTTGTTGCCTGAAATGCGTAGGTGCTGTTCAGAGGCCCACATGTCTGTGCTTGTATCCTCCATTTAATACATTTTTTCATTACTTTGGGTAAACATTTTCTCTGCTAATACTTTTTTCAATGGAGGAGTAGAGATCTGCCTTTTTTCTTCTTTTTGCTTGCTATCAACAACAAGCGGACGCATGCTTGTACCCAAGGACAAGCGGAATCTGGTTTCAAGAGAAGTGCAACTACATGGGAGTCTTTCATGTTTATTGCTGATGTATATAATAGGCTAGTACTAGGGTAAAGCTGGGGGTGGGGGAAGGGAAAGAAGGTACCCTCGCAACAGCTAAGAATAGGTTCTGTGGTGCTTCTATCCGGGGTAAATATGAACTAATACTGTATATAATAGTCTGGACACCAGAGAGTGTTAAATCCTTACCGCAGTGCAGAGTGGGATTTGTTCCAGTTAGTACATTCAGTATTGAAGACTCCAGTGCACAACATTTGGTTACTGTAAGGGTACACCATTGAAGATTTTACTTACATTCATGCTATCTAGCAAGATTTGCTCTGTGTTTTGAGCATCACACGTGTGTGTTTTTTCCTTTTTTTCACTAGCTCATGCATGCAGACGACCCCGTGTGTCCTGCAAGAAGAATGGGGGGGGACACCCTTGTGCCGTGTCTGGCTGGTCTCACACCGCCCCACTCTCGAATGCTCCACTCTGAAGTCCCCCTTTTGGCCGCCTGGGACTAACTGCATAAGTTGCCAACCAGCTTCCTAAGACATGGGCATGCGTAATATTCTTGTTTGTTGAGGATAAATACGTTTGGATAAGTATATCGGAAGTTTGAAAGACCTCACCTCTCCAATTATACAGTGACTATAATTACAACTTCATGCATCTATTTCCTTTAATTAGAAATACCACATGCATACTATTGTATCTATCTCCCGGACTTCCCTAACACACAGAGAGATTCCCTAGATGCCCGCTAATGATCTGCTATATATATACACTGCTCTCTTATTATCCCGATTTTGTCAAGAACCACTGTGATGAATCCAAAGGGAAACACTGCAATTCATTGGTTCCCTCTGTAAAACCTGTTCCTAAAGGAGAACAGAGTGACACACCTTTGATACCAAACGATATATAAGCCAGGCAAGAGATCGGTAAATCAGACTCCTCCCATCTGAAGAAGCGTGACGACACGCGAAATGCGCCATACGTCGAGTCCGACGGCATAGGGGGCGACACCTCAGTTTCGTAGAACACGGCCAGTATACCGGTGTAACAATATTTCACCCTCCACTTTAAGTTCACGGCAACCTGGTGATTTGTATACCGTTCATACGAGACAAACACCACAAAATAGCTTTTAAACTTCTGGTTTGGTCCACCGTGACACACTAAGTGGATGTTTGCAAATGTACTGTGCAGAATATGTGTATACTTAGGTCTGCCGAGACCAAGTGTGTTTTGTTTTGATATATGTATATTACCCCATAAATTAACGTAGGAGTTCCTTTTTTGGCCAGACATACACACATCTACTTTGACTATATTGCTTTAGGTATTACCATCGGTTTCTGAGATATATGGCAATAATCCTTAAGTATACCTTATTCCTGTTACCCTATATTAATTTTGACTACATGTAGATATACCCTATTATAGGGACCTTATGCGCATATATTATAATAGTGTCAACGCTTTGCGATCTCACTTTGTTTAGTGAGATAACTATCTTTGTCTCTATTTGAAACAAGTTATTTATACATGGAATGAGCTACCCGTATACCAGTGGAGAGCATACATCATATAATCTAAGATAAAGATGCAATTGCGTGACCAATATGTGCAATGTTTCAACATTATATCACATTGTAGCAACATAGGACAAACAGAAAGTGTATGTGTATATATACAAAAATACACATTTTGCAACAAAAGGCATTTTCCTTATAGCAAACTGAGCCGAAACATACTTACCTTCCACTTGCATGCATTACTGGAAATTATACTGAGATGTCGGAGTGGACTAAAAAAGAAACACAGACACACATATTAATGTGACTAATAATCTGTAAACTACAAATATAGAGTCTCAAACCCACTCTACCCCTATAGAGGATTCTTTTAAACAATTTTTCACTGTAAATATTTCACTGAGTCACTGATTATTATTTTTGGATGTACAGGTAATAACATTTTATTATTTTTGTTTTTAACTGAGTATACAGATCCAAAAGCCTACAATAGGCTATATTAGCACATTTGTTTTGCTAGGACAGTTTTGTCCTATGTTTGTAAAATACAATATAATATAGAGTGCAAATAGGAGGAATCTTTTTTTTATCCCCTTGGATATTTTATGTGCTCCAAATTTATCCTCATGCACCTTATTACCTCACATATATATACAAAAAAGTTTCTTACAAAAAGGATGAGCGGTTATACAACCTTTCAGTAATCCTCTCAGATTTTGGCCATTTTCTTCTTCACATACAAAGGGTCAGGGTTCTTTGCCTTGGGAGCGTTCTGAATCTTTTCTTTAGGCACCTTTGGCTTTGGCTTGGAAACAGCTTTTGACTTTTGCTTTCTCGTGGTCAGCACAGTAGTAGAAAGCAGGTTTCTGCGTCCGCAGAATCGGGGTTGATCCATGGAAGCAGATGGAAGAATGCACAACACTGTACAGTATCTGGACAAAAGCTCATTCAGAAAGAGTTCAGCGTATGGGCGGCTATGCACTTTGTGTCGCCTTTTATGTAATGTGTCCGTGTCGGAATTTTTGGGCGGTCGTGGTCACAAGCTGCAGGTGTTAAAAGTGGGAGTATACTTAACCTGTCACGCGAGGTCCATTACATTATAAATTCACCATCACTTCTGTTGATTCAATGCACATTGAATATACATTGAATACACATCGAATATACATTCCTCTGTGCTTGATTTATTTCCTAAAGCAACAATGCAGAGGAAAGTTAATTTAAGGATCTCAGCATGAGAATACAGGATATGTAAAAGAGAAGACACAGAGTTTTACAGATCAATCGCTGGTTACTTACTTCAGGCCTCGATTTAGCACAAAACACTGTCAGCTATTATGCCCATGCTCAGACAAAAAGTATAAAGCGGAGTCCCCCAGTCACAACAGAGTAAGTATTTTTGTTTTCTTTCTGTAATTACTGTGTTACTTTAAAAGCTTATTGCATATCAAAATGCATTTTTTGTTTACTTGTTTTTTTGCATTTTGTTTTGAGCCCAAAAATTACTGTACTAATTTTAGAAGAAAATATGAAATGGTTTTTTTTTTCTCTTGCTGCTTTTATTACCCTAAAAGCTTCTTCATATCAAAATACTTTTTTGTTTATTTGTTTTCTTTGCAATTCTTTTTGAGCCAAAAAATGATTGTGCTAATTTTAGAAATATAATTTTAAATATATGTCATGTCTTTGTTTTGAATTATTTTTGGGACTAACAAAAATTCTTATCTTTTCCTTTAAACTGTAGGACGGCAAAGTGTCTGGTGGACAAAAAAGCGAGACTAATGATGAGCGCTGTGCAGCAAACATCAAGACTGTTCTAGAGAACAGTCACAATATTACAGCATCTGAGACAAGCATCAGGTTAATGAGATGCCAATAGGATGGACATATGGACGTGTCAAGTAAGTGTCTTACTGTAATAGAGTACAGTATAATGCAATAGTATGCAGAGTGACAGAACAGGGTTGATACTGTAATTTCTGTGCCGTAGTTACTGTTGTACAGTACAGGTAAATTGTTGTACACTACTGTACTTTAGGTAAAAGTGTGGTTTTACTGTACCTGTAACATTCTTCCTCGATCATTACATAGCTTATCCTATGATAAGGGAGGTCAACAAGATAAAAAGAGTGAACCAAGCATGGGCATGGATCGAAAGTGGCGAGATTTTTCAGGATGTTATTTGTAGCTCTTGAGAGATTTGCCACTTTTGCATTCCACAAAAAGGATGTCTATGCATGAAGCCATAGCCCAAGCCCTCACTGAAGGTGCATGTGTGGGGTGTAATCTCTAGACGTGGACCAGGATGCATAATCATATTTCATGGTGAAATAATGCACAAAGTCACATGCTGTAGCCTTATGCACTTTACTACTGTAGTGTATAAATAATTTTTCCAAGAGCAAATTGTCACCCATATTGTTAAATACATTAGGCATGATTTCCCATCTAGTGGTCACCGGTTTTTCCAGGACAACGACCCTAAACATACCGACTCTTACCTGTATTCTTGCAAGCGGGATCAAATGGGGTAAGACGCCACCGGAGTAAGTGCTCCAGTGTACATTAACTGTTTCTCATTGTTTTAAACTGTTTTTATCTGTTCAACTAATTCGCCATTTTTTCCCCCCTCCCATTCCAGATCACCAGATTTGAACCTCATAGTACTGGTTTGGCACGCGTTGAAGGATTATATAAGAAAGGTTGTTAAACCATCCAAAAAGGAGGAATTAGTAAAAGGAATAAAGAGTTTCTGGAACGACATATTGACTGTACAAAAATGCAAAAACTACATTAACGTATTAGCGGAGTTTTACCCGTTGTTTTAGAGCATAATGGGAATGCCACCAGCATATAGTAAGGTACTGTACTGTAGTAAGTATAGTACAGGTAAGTATGGTACTGACAATAACCTGTTTAAATGTTAGCCTTATATTAAAGTTAATTCAACGTTAACCATTTTATGTCTGCGCTTACTCTCCACTTTGTATATATTAAATACAGTATTTGTATTGGACATGTGTATATTACCTTTAAATTTTTTTAAAAAATCATTACAGTTTACTGGTACGGTAAATTAGAGTTTATTCATTTTGTGTGCCTGTCAATAGTGTTAAACAGTCAAATCCTTCAATGCACTAATCCTGCAGCCATTTATTTTTCTTTAAAGTAGAATTTCTTCCTCCAGGGAGAAGATGGCTGTGCATTGCATACACTGGAGTGCCAAGGAGAGACTAATGCCGCTGGGTCACTTAAAAATCATCTTTATTGGAATCTGCAATCCATAGAACGCCACCGCAATTACCTCGAATGTGCCGGCATTTGTAGTGATTGGCTGCACAATGCTCTGCCTCCACACGTCACCTCTTGGGTCTCCCGTGATACGTGATCACGGGAGTCTATTGGTGATGCAACGAGGAGGTAACTCCTGCAGTCTCAACAGCAAAGTGCCAAGACACATATAATAGACTATGTAAAAAACATATATCACATACCTTCAGACAAATTAAATCAAGCTATACATAGCTCATAAATACATATATAAACAATGTAATTAACCAGTCACGATGAAAAAATGTCATCTCCTACAAATGAAGAGTTGTATGTTAAGTGACTGGTAGAAAGACAAACATCCTAAACATAGAAGTGAATATAAAAATGTATACAACAAATATGTGTATATCATAGAAACCTAATAGAAATACTTAATAATCATAGCCTTGACTCCTATTATTATTTGATAAAAAATGATATCTTTCATCTACTATAAATAATCAATATATATAATTTACAGTCAAAACTGGACCATAGTGACTCAAGACAATGTGGTGAGAATAAAGCAAAGTAATTGTTGATGTGGTTATGTATCCATCTATAAAACAATGGTGGTTCATGAGTATAGGCTTAATACATTGATATCGCTCTGTTACATGTAGCCAAAGAACGGAGCGATCATTGCATGGCTTGTGTAGTGTTAAATGTTAAATCCTGGTTTGTAATAACCTGATTAAACACTAGAGGTCGCTGTAATCGAGCAAATCCATATAAAGATGCAATGTATTATAAATAGCTGTTACCATATAATACAATAAACCCAAAATTTAAATTTCTTAGGAACACAGATGTTAATATGAAACCAACAATACTTTTATACAAATGATCTGAAAAATCTGAATGAGACATAAGAAAGGAACCTGAACCACACATTTTTTAACTCTTTGTTTTTTGTGTGAAAGGAACCTAAATTGCACATGATTAGAGAGTGATATCAAATACAATATATACCAAAGACATTTTAACTCTTAAAGAGTTCATGTACCACACAGTAATGGGAAACCCTTAAGGCGTGTAGTTGATCACAAGATGAGAATAAGAAAGGAACCTGACTCATACAATGTTCTAAAATATAAGAAAACCTAAGTAATGTAGTTGGTAAATAGACCAAGAAAAGTCAGTTTAGTTGAAGGTCTATGGGATAAATATAAAAGAGATATATAGACAGACGATAGTAGTTATCTTAGATTACATTAATATTAATCGGTCAAAAAATGTTTTATTTCCCACTCCGTATTCATTCCAGATGGAACTAATGTATTGAAGGTGAATATCCAGAACATCATACGTTTTTTGAGACTGTTCTATCTATTCCCCCCTCTAATGGACAATGGAATGTGTTCCAAACAACTGAATTGAAAGTTGTCGACACTTCCATGTGGACAACTGGAAAAATGTCTGGAAACGGGCAGATTTAGATTTTTTTTCACAGGAGAGGCAGCACTACTGGAAAGGGGGGGAGGTGGTGGGGGAATGTTCAAGCTTTTTTTCCTGTGTGCATATAGTAATAACAGTCAATAGTTTGGTCTTATCTCCTTTCCTCTCCCCCTCAATGACAAAAGAAATTCACGGTTATTTTACACCGGATGATTCAGCTAAACCCCATGGAATTAAAAACCCTTAGAAGATGCACACAGCACTTTACTTCCACAGTCTTTAACACGCGGTGACTTAGCTAAGACCCATGGAATAAAGGCCCCTTTGAACGTGAAAAGTATTCTTGTTGCCGGCTGTAACAATACAGCTTGTTGTCGGCTGTAACAATTGTTTGTTAAGTTAATCAAAGTTAACACTCCCAGAGACCATGTGTGTGTGTGGAATAATTATGTACAGTATACAGCTTGAATAGAGAAGAATCTTTCCCATTGGGTTACACAACTCAATTGGTCTACACATGATAAGTCTGAGAATACTGCAATATGCCACCTCATTGAAAAATAAAAAGGTAGTGATTTTATAAATGTAAAAATGTATTAAATATGAAAAAAATGCATCACATAATGTTTTATTAAAATCACTAATTTATTAAGCCCTTCTCGAGGAAAAAAAGAGATTTTTTTTTATTTTTTCTGACTTGAAATTGACTTTGGCACGCTCCTCTTTTAGGCCTTCCCAGACCTCTGGCCCCTCCTCTCAGTCTCTTCAAGCTATCTCCCTCTCTGGCTCACCTGTCTCCTCCCCCTCTCCTTCTCACCTAACCCTGCTGCCTCTCACTTCACACTCTGCTCCTCCTCTCTCTCCCATTGGTGTTCTCTCCTTTATAACCCCTGTCTGTCCTCTAACTCATTGCTCTGCATAGTTCTTTGTAACCTCTGTGTGTGCAGTCCTATGCTTGGCTCTCCTGTGTTTTCCAGCTTCTGTTCCTGCTCCTGCTTACCCCTTGCTTGACCTCTGCTTGTACTGGATTACCCTGCTCTCTACTGCCCTTGAACCCTGCTTACGGACACAACCTTGCTGACTTCTGTTATCCCTGGACTCTGGCTTACAAACATTACGATCCTGCACTCTGTACCCCTGGACTCTGGCACACAGACATCACTATCCTTACTCTGAATCCCAAGGCGTTGCAAGTATAACTAACCATCTTTCTACAGGCCCGGCAACGCCATTCCACACTCCGGGCACGCCCTCACTGCTGTGGGTGCGTGGTAAAACCCTTCCCACCTCAGTACTGGGGACTGACCAGATCTGCGAGCATACAGGCGGGAACTGTTTGCCAATGTAATAAAAGTTACAATATCACTTAATTGTCTGTGTGTGGGGAATATTTCTTTTAACAGTAGGAAGAGCAGACCAAGCCCTACAAAAGGTTGAGATTGATATTATTGAATAAATAGCCACCCCCCCCCCCCCCCCCCACCCTCCCAAAAAGCAATATTATTTTTTTTGTTCCCGACCTGGGATAAATGCACATTACACGTCTCTGAGAATACTGCAATATGCCACCTCATAGCAAATTAATAAGGTAGTGATGTTAAAAATGTAAAAATTGATTAAATATGAAAACAATGCATTACATAAGGTTTTGTTTAAAGCTCACAATTATTCTCTCCTCAAGAAAGAAAATGTTGCTTTAAAAAAAAAAAAATTCATTGGATTTCTAAGTTCACAATGTGCAGGGAACCAGGAAATTGAAATTTTATAAATGTTACAATTGATTAAATATGAAAAAAAAAGCATCACATAAATACTAAAAAAGAAACACAGACACACATATTAATGTGACTAATAATCTGTAAACTACAAATATAGAGTCTCAAACCCACTCTACCCCTATAGAGGATTCTTTTAAACAATTTTTCACTGTAAATATTTCACTGAGTCACTGATTATTATTTTTGGATGTACAGGTAATAACATTTTATTATTTTTGTTTTTAACTGAGTATACAGATCCAAAAGCCTACAATAGGCTATATTAGCACATTTGTTTTGCTAGGACAGTTTTGTCCTATGTTTGTAAAATACAATATAATATAGAGTGCAAATAGGAGGAATCTTTTTTTTATCCCCTTGGATATTTTATGTGCTCCAAATTTATCCTCATGCACCTTATTACCTCACATATATATACAAAAAAGTTTCTTACAAAAAGGATGAGCGGTTATACAACCTTTCAGTAATCCTCTCAGATTTTGGCCATTTTCTTCTTCACATACAAAGGGTCAGGGTTCTTTGCCTTGGGAGCGTTCTGAATCTTTTCTTTAGGCACCTTTGGCTTTGGCTTGGAAACAGCTTTTGACTTTTGCTTTCTCGTGGTCAGCACAGTAGTAGAAAGCAGGTTTCTGCGTCCGCAGAATCGGGGTTGATCCATGGAAGCAGATGGAAGAATGCACAACACTGTACAGTATCTGGACAAAAGCTCATTCAGAAAGAGTTCAGCGTATGGGCGGCTATGCACTTTGTGTCGCCTTTTATGTAATGTGTCCGTGTCGGAATTTTTGGGCGGTCGTGGTCACAAGCTGCAGGTGTTAAAAGTGGGAGTATACTTAACCTGTCACGCGAGGTCCATTACATTATAAATTCACCATCACTTCTGTTGATTCAATGCACATTGAATATACATTGAATACACATCGAATATACATTCCTCTGTGCTTGATTTATTTCCTAAAGCAACAATGCAGAGGAAAGTTAATTTAAGGATCTCAGCATGAGAATACAGGATATGTAAAAGAGAAGACACAGAGTTTTACAGATCAATCGCTGGTTACTTACTTCAGGCCTCGATTTAGCACAAAACACTGTCAGCTATTATGCCCATGCTCAGACAAAAAGTATAAAGCGGAGTCCCCCAGTCACAACAGAGTAAGTATTTTTGTTTTCTTTCTGTAATTACTGTGTTACTTTAAAAGCTTATTGCATATCAAAATGCATTTTTTGTTTACTTGTTTTTTTGCATTTTGTTTTGAGCCCAAAAATTACTGTACTAATTTTAGAAGAAAATATGAAATGGTTTTTTTTTTCTCTTGCTGCTTTTATTACCCTAAAAGCTTCTTCATATCAAAATACTTTTTTGTTTATTTGTTTTCTTTGCAATTCTTTTTGAGCCAAAAAATGATTGTGCTAATTTTAGAAATATAATTTTAAATATATGTCATGTCTTTGTTTTGAATTATTTTTGGGACTAACAAAAATTCTTATCTTTTCCTTTAAACTGTAGGACGGCAAAGTGTCTGGTGGACAAAAAAGCGAGACTAATGATGAGCGCTGTGCAGCAAACATCAAGACTGTTCTAGAGAACAGTCACAATATTACAGCATCTGAGACAAGCATCAGGTTAATGAGATGCCAATAGGATGGACATATGGACGTGTCAAGTAAGTGTCTTACTGTAATAGAGTACAGTATAATGCAATAGTATGCAGAGTGACAGAACAGGGTTGATACTGTAATTTCTGTGCCGTAGTTACTGTTGTACAGTACAGGTAAATTGTTGTACACTACTGTACTTTAGGTAAAAGTGTGGTTTTACTGTACCTGTAACATTCTTCCTCGATCATTACATAGCTTATCCTATGATAAGGGAGGTCAACAAGATAAAAAGAGTGAACCAAGCATGGGCATGGATCGAAAGTGGCGAGATTTTTCAGGATGTTATTTGTAGCTCTTGAGAGATTTGCCACTTTTGCATTCCACAAAAAGGATGTCTATGCATGAAGCCATAGCCCAAGCCCTCACTGAAGGTGCATGTGTGGGGTGTAATCTCTAGACGTGGACCAGGATGCATAATCATATTTCATGGTGAAATAATGCACAAAGTCACATGCTGTAGCCTTATGCACTTTACTACTGTAGTGTATAAATAATTTTTCCAAGAGCAAATTGTCACCCATATTGTTAAATACATTAGGCATGATTTCCCATCTAGTGGTCACCGGTTTTTCCAGGACAACGACCCTAAACATACCGACTCTTACCTGTATTCTTGCAAGCGGGATCAAATGGGGTAAGACGCCACCGGAGTAAGTGCTCCAGTGTACATTAACTGTTTCTCATTGTTTTAAACTGTTTTTATCTGTTCAACTAATTCGCCATTTTTTCCCCCCTCCCATTCCAGATCACCAGATTTGAACCTCATAGTACTGGTTTGGCACGCGTTGAAGGATTATATAAGAAAGGTTGTTAAACCATCCAAAAAGGAGGAATTAGTAAAAGGAATAAAGAGTTTCTGGAACGACATATTGACTGTACAAAAATGCAAAAACTACATTAACGTATTAGCGGAGTTTTACCCGTTGTTTTAGAGCATAATGGGAATGCCACCAGCATATAGTAAGGTACTGTACTGTAGTAAGTATAGTACAGGTAAGTATGGTACTGACAATAACCTGTTTAAATGTTAGCCTTATATTAAAGTTAATTCAACGTTAACCATTTTATGTCTGCGCTTACTCTCCACTTTGTATATATTAAATACAGTATTTGTATTGGACATGTGTATATTACCTTTAAATTTTTTTAAAAAATCATTACAGTTTACTGGTACGGTAAATTAGAGTTTATTCATTTTGTGTGCCTGTCAATAGTGTTAAACAGTCAAATCCTTCAATGCACTAATCCTGCAGCCATTTATTTTTCTTTAAAGTAGAATTTCTTCCTCCAGGGAGAAGATGGCTGTGCATTGCATACACTGGAGTGCCAAGGAGAGACTAATGCCGCTGGGTCACTTAAAAATCATCTTTATTGGAATCTGCAATCCATAGAACGCCACCGCAATTACCTCGAATGTGCCGGCATTTGTAGTGATTGGCTGCACAATGCTCTGCCTCCACACGTCACCTCTTGGGTCTCCCGTGATACGTGATCACGGGAGTCTATTGGTGATGCAACGAGGAGGTAACTCCTGCAGTCTCAACAGCAAAGTGCCAAGACACATATAATAGACTATGTAAAAAACATATATCACATACCTTCAGACAAATTAAATCAAGCTATACATAGCTCATAAATACATATATAAACAATGTAATTAACCAGTCACGATGAAAAAATGTCATCTCCTACAAATGAAGAGTTGTATGTTAAGTGACTGGTAGAAAGACAAACATCCTAAACATAGAAGTGAATATAAAAATGTATACAACAAATATGTGTATATCATAGAAACCTAATAGAAATACTTAATAATCATAGCCTTGACTCCTATTATTATTTGATAAAAAATGATATCTTTCATCTACTATAAATAATCAATATATATAATTTACAGTCAAAACTGGACCATAGTGACTCAAGACAATGTGGTGAGAATAAAGCAAAGTAATTGTTGATGTGGTTATGTATCCATCTATAAAACAATGGTGGTTCATGAGTATAGGCTTAATACATTGATATCGCTCTGTTACATGTAGCCAAAGAACGGAGCGATCATTGCATGGCTTGTGTAGTGTTAAATGTTAAATCCTGGTTTGTAATAACCTGATTAAACACTAGAGGTCGCTGTAATCGAGCAAATCCATATAAAGATGCAATGTATTATAAATAGCTGTTACCATATAATACAATAAACCCAAAATTTAAATTTCTTAGGAACACAGATGTTAATATGAAACCAACAATACTTTTATACAAATGATCTGAAAAATCTGAATGAGACATAAGAAAGGAACCTGAACCACACATTTTTTAACTCTTTGTTTTTTGTGTGAAAGGAACCTAAATTGCACATGATTAGAGAGTGATATCAAATACAATATATACCAAAGACATTTTAACTCTTAAAGAGTTCATGTACCACACAGTAATGGGAAACCCTTAAGGCGTGTAGTTGATCACAAGATGAGAATAAGAAAGGAACCTGACTCATACAATGTTCTAAAATATAAGAAAACCTAAGTAATGTAGTTGGTAAATAGACCAAGAAAAGTCAGTTTAGTTGAAGGTCTATGGGATAAATATAAAAGAGATATATAGACAGACGATAGTAGTTATCTTAGATTACATTAATATTAATCGGTCAAAAAATGTTTTATTTCCCACTCCGTATTCATTCCAGATGGAACTAATGTATTGAAGGTGAATATCCAGAACATCATACGTTTTTTGAGACTGTTCTATCTATTCCCCCCTCTAATGGACAATGGAATGTGTTCCAAACAACTGAATTGAAAGTTGTCGACACTTCCATGTGGACAACTGGAAAAATGTCTGGAAACGGGCAGATTTAGATTTTTTTTCACAGGAGAGGCAGCACTACTGGAAAGGGGGGGAGGTGGTGGGGGAATGTTCAAGCTTTTTTTCCTGTGTGCATATAGTAATAACAGTCAATAGTTTGGTCTTATCTCCTTTCCTCTCCCCCTCAATGACAAAAGAAATTCACGGTTATTTTACACCGGATGATTCAGCTAAACCCCATGGAATTAAAAACCCTTAGAAGATGCACACAGCACTTTACTTCCACAGTCTTTAACACGCGGTGACTTAGCTAAGACCCATGGAATAAAGGCCCCTTTGAACGTGAAAAGTATTCTTGTTGCCGGCTGTAACAATACAGCTTGTTGTCGGCTGTAACAATTGTTTGTTAAGTTAATCAAAGTTAACACTCCCAGAGACCATGTGTGTGTGTGGAATAATTATGTACAGTATACAGCTTGAATAGAGAAGAATCTTTCCCATTGGGTTACACAACTCAATTGGTCTACACATGATAAGTCTGAGAATACTGCAATATGCCACCTCATTGAAAAATAAAAAGGTAGTGATTTTATAAATGTAAAAATGTATTAAATATGAAAAAAATGCATCACATAATGTTTTATTAAAATCACTAATTTATTAAGCCCTTCTCGAGGAAAAAAAGAGATTTTTTTTTATTTTTTCTGACTTGAAATTGACTTTGGCACGCTCCTCTTTTAGGCCTTCCCAGACCTCTGGCCCCTCCTCTCAGTCTCTTCAAGCTATCTCCCTCTCTGGCTCACCTGTCTCCTCCCCCTCTCCTTCTCACCTAACCCTGCTGCCTCTCACTTCACACTCTGCTCCTCCTCTCTCTCCCATTGGTGTTCTCTCCTTTATAACCCCTGTCTGTCCTCTAACTCATTGCTCTGCATAGTTCTTTGTAACCTCTGTGTGTGCAGTCCTATGCTTGGCTCTCCTGTGTTTTCCAGCTTCTGTTCCTGCTCCTGCTTACCCCTTGCTTGACCTCTGCTTGTACTGGATTACCCTGCTCTCTACTGCCCTTGAACCCTGCTTACGGACACAACCTTGCTGACTTCTGTTATCCCTGGACTCTGGCTTACAAACATTACGATCCTGCACTCTGTACCCCTGGACTCTGGCACACAGACATCACTATCCTTACTCTGAATCCCAAGGCGTTGCAAGTATAACTAACCATCTTTCTACAGGCCCGGCAACGCCATTCCACACTCCGGGCACGCCCTCACTGCTGTGGGTGCGTGGTAAAACCCTTCCCACCTCAGTACTGGGGACTGACCAGATCTGCGAGCATACAGGCGGGAACTGTTTGCCAATGTAATAAAAGTTACAATATCACTTAATTGTCTGTGTGTGGGGAATATTTCTTTTAACAGTAGGAAGAGCAGACCAAGCCCTACAAAAGGTTGAGATTGATATTATTGAATAAATAGACACCCCCCCCCCCCCCCACCCTCCCAAAAAGCAATATTATTTTTTTTGTTCCCGACCTGGGATAAATGCACATTACACGTCTCTGAGAATACTGCAATATGCCACCTCATAGCAAATTAATAAGGTAGTGATGTTAAAAATGTAAAAATTGATTAAATATGAAAACAATGCATTACATAAGGTTTTGTTTAAAGCTCACAATTATTCTCTCCTCAAGAAAGAAAATGTTGCTTTAAAAAAAAAAAAATTCATTGGATTTCTAAGTTCACAATGTGCAGGGAACCAGGAAATTGAAATTTTATAAATGTTACAATTGATTAAATATGAAAAAAAAAGCATCACATAATGTTTCCAATTAACCAGGAAGTGGAATGCAAGAAACATCTCGGTGTGAAATTTTATTATAGGTTATGACATATTGAATCGATCACATACTTCCATTGAACTTCATCCTTATCTTTTGACGCTCGATTTCACAGTTTCTTTTCTGGAAAAAAAATTATGCTATAAGTTCCGTTAGTGCGCATGCGTCAAATCACGCTCTAGTGCGCATGTGTACAAGCATTGATATGGCAGGCATACACTACTGTAGTGTCATTGGGTATTAAAGTTAATACTGTGTAGTACATTATATTTACCTTCATTATAAATGTTGCCAACCGGGTGGAGATGAGCCAATGTCAGAGGTGTATTGTGCATACAAGCTGGGTTCACTCATGTAGTCTGCATTATTGTTGACAAGTGCCTGCTGAAGCTGGTAATCAGGCGGGGCCAGGTTGCAAGGATTGCGCTGCACCAGGTTTTCAGTGACGGTCAGCCCATTATTGCAATAGTATTGGTATCCCGGTGTTGGGACATTGCAGGGTCGGGAAATACAAATTTTAAATTGATTAAACCCGACCTTTCTCCTTTTGAAGTCGCCATGAGCTAACAAACTGGCAAAACTGGGAGCACTGACCAATAACCTCTTGTACGTCCCGAAGGAGGGGCTGTGTGAAAAAAAGCAATCATCATTAGTTAAAGTTTGCCTTATCTAATGCTTCCACCCACAATGGTTCGGTAAAAATTTGATGAAATCATAGTTGCCATTGATATAGCCATATATCTCTGCTAAAGTCAACTTCTTATCTGTTCCAGCATTAACTGCAGTAAAAACGAAATATGCATACAGATGCAGCGGCCGTTATTCGAACACTTCACGCGTTGTATACCTCGGAATACCCAAGCATGGCGTGTGATGTCTTCCAACCATACCGACTTAAGACGCGAGTGCAGAAAATGGCATGTTAGTGTTCTGGTTTTTAAACACCTGAAATTGACACAGTAGCACAGCACAGTACAGTACTCATTACAATTCATTCATTTTATTGCACACAAAGAAACAGAATCCATGAATTTCAAACAAAGCAACCGTTATAAAAACGGGTGCCTTGGGTGATTGGCCGCGTTAATGCCCCTTGGAATACAGTAGAGCACATGAAAACGGCTCCGTGATTTGTTCGAATAACAGCCGCTGCATCTGTAACTACAGTCCGATTTAGTATAAGGACTTGAAATGATGTTCAGTGTATGTCCATTCAGCAATTGTACAGGCATAGCAATGTATAATAATGGCCAAAACATGTTCTTTTGAGATTTTAATTCTTAAACGCCTACATTTGATAACGTCTTCAGCAATCAAGGTCAATTTACAATGGATCACTGTAATTGACACTATTTGTATCTGTTTTTTAAACACCTGCACATTAACTACACACTATCCACTGGATAGTCTATGCAAAGGGATTCACTTTTGCCATAAAGCGGATACGCGAAGAACGGCACCCAAACAAATCAGGATCCAAGTAATCAAGGAAATCAACAATGGTAAACAGAGGTGTGATTGGCAGTCTTCACGGAAGATTAACGAGTGAATGCTGCATGGAATACAGCAGACTTTACGAAAACGGCTCAGAGAAAGGATCGGATAACAGCAGCTGCATGTGTATAGTAAATAAACGTTGCACTTACCCCTGCTAGGATAAAGGCCATCCTCATCCTTATGGTCCTCCTTGTCTTCCTCCTCCATGTCTTCCTCCTCCATGGGCAGCAACAGTAAAATAAAAAAACTAGCTGCTGGCCTATAACCCCTTAATCACCTTAGCAGTTCTTAACCATTATGGTAATTAACGGGTTAACCCCACCACCCACCGCTACCCACCCGGGAGACAACCACCCTTCCTGGGGCCACTGCACCCATACCCCACCCGCTTTATCCCAATCACAACACATACAAATGGGCAAAAGTACTATTAGCCAAATATGGCTAATAGAGCTTTTGCCCATTTGTGTTGAAATACAATAAAATACAATTGACTTTACAGTACAATATATACAATACTCAGTTGGCAATAAACCCATTTTTGTCAATGTGGTTATCCATATCCTCATTCGGGGCAGAGATAAACACATTGGCAACTAATGGGCAACATAAAAAAAATAAAATGTAAACAATATAATACATTACAAATAAATAAAAACAAACAGACAAAAAATGAATTGATTGTCACTGTGGTTATCTATACCCTAAGGTAATTAAGAAGTTAACCCATCCCTCAACCCTCCTGGGAGACCTAACCACCCTCCCCGGGGCAACTACAGTACACCCTTCACCCCATTAAGACGTCAGTATCCCTTTAATTACCTTGCAATTGAGAGCTTAATGTGTAGGAACGGGCCCATAGAATTACAGTACATTTGGTTCTCCAGTTCATTTAGTCTTTCTTGCACTGATGACTGTTATGGATAATGCTATACTTTTTATAGCAGTAAAACTTAGTCAACGTTACATTTTGTACTTTAGTGAATACTGCGCATGACATTAATTTAGTAACAAACATGTTTACAACAGCTAGAGCAATTGGCCAGGTCATAGTTAATTACTGCCTAGAGGAAGGCAGGACTACTAATGTGACCACCTGACTCTAGCAAGGGTTTTAAAGGTAGGGTAAGGAAGTGTTTCTTGGTCTCTCCCTGGTTTGCATACAAACGATATGTGGGTGTCCTTGATTCATAGGGACACCAAGGCGTGCAGTCCATATGCTTATGTCCCAGATACATAGGGACCTCTGGTATCTACTGTATTTAGATGTCTATAGACATAAATAGACTTTCATGCACTGATGAAGCTGAACTTTGGCTTAAAAGTCTGAACTCTATATTGCAGAACTTTGGGAAAGCCTGTACTTGTTGCTAAAACTTCAGCTGATTAAAAGCCTACGTTATTTTCCCAAAGCAAGTCTCCTGTCTTCACCTCTGCATGCATCGCCTACAGTTGGTGTTAGAAGTGAGATTCTAGATGTGGTCCTTGGATTTTGAAAGGGGCCCCGGAGACCATCAGGAAAAGTTTTAGTTGTTTGCAATAATTTTTTCAACAGAAATAAGACAGCTACAGAGGCTGATCTACCAAAGCATATACAGGAAAAGTATTGATGCCATAGTGGTCAGTGTGAAGAATACACCAGAATAAAAGTGAAAAAGTTTAAATCGGTGGTTTGATAAATCAGTCTAAGCTGCTCAGCGACAGCGAGACACAACAACATCATTTTCATATGCTGGAACTATAATGAGCCTTGTCACCCGGAAGAGCCATCTCCCTACTGTATGTCCTTGAACATGAATGGTGGTGGAAAGAGCAGCACCAGCAGTGAACGTGCAGATGTTTCAAGCAATGATGTGGATCTCAGTATTACTGATGCATCAAATTCTGACAGGGTAAAGCGGAAGAGACAGAAAAAGAAAATAGGTTCTTTGCTTACCGTGGAAATTGCAGAAACATTCGCAGATGACCCTGCCATGTCAGTAAGGAGCCAGGATGTTCTGCGGTCTAGAACGACTGGCTGGTTCATCCTGGGAATGACATAGTTTCCAGATGCCCCAAGGCAATATAGAGCTGGAAGTCTTTCAGAAGGAGGTCCGTAGTCTCAACACAGAGGTGTGTACAATGAAGGATACCTATAAAAAGGTCCTGAGTGATTAAGGGACTGTAAAATGAAAGAACAGAAATATGAAGAGGAGATTTCAGATTTGACTGACCAGGTAAGTGAAAGAAATGAGAAGCTCCATGACGTACAGCTACAGCGGCCGTTATTCTAAAACTTCGCCCGTGCACTGCTCGGAATACCCCTGTCATGGCACGTGATGTCTTCCAACCTTACCGCCTTAAGACGCGAGTGCGGCGAGTGCAGAAAATTGCATTTTAGAGTTCTTGTTTTTAAACACCTTAAATTGACACAGTAGCACAGTACTGTACACATTGCAATTCATTCATTTCATTGCACCCAAAGAAACAGAATCCATGAAATTCAACAAAGCAATCACGATGAGTGCGGGTGCCTGAAACTATTGGCTGCGTTCATGCTGCGTGGAATACAGCAGAGCACACAAAATCGTCACCGTGAAGTTTTAGAATAATGGCCACCGCAGCTGCATAAAACGTGAAGAAACAAGTAGAATAAGGAAAGTTAGAAGTGCTGCTAAGAGCGCGGGTGAGCTTTTGAAAGTTGCTCTTGCGTGAATAGCAGAGCAACCGGCCAGGAAAGCTTGCCTGTCAGATTCTAAGTCCAGCGTTTTTCCACCGAAGTTCTCAAAATCCAACGTAGCGGTTGCGGCTGGGATTTGATGCCGATTTCGTTTCCAGAAAATCGGTTGTAGCTCGCGATCAAATGAGTCCAAGTTCTCAGAAGAGAAGGGAGCGTTGGCGTGTGGAACTTCACAACGATTAGGGAAGCAGGCGATTACGGGTTAAGTCCAGGTCAGGGTAAAACTTTTATTTAGAGTTCCTTGCACCTAGGAGAGTCTATTTTTTTACCCCAGATCCCCAGTAAGTGTGTCTTTTCATCTGTATTTTGTGTATCATAGTGTGTACGCGAATTTGTGCGAATAAACTACAATTTATTTAATTACCTTGTTTTGCTCAGTGAATGATCCCAGTTAAAAAGGTGTGAACTGCCTCATCTCCAATGACACTGTTGCAGTGCTAAAGTCTACTTTCCACAGAATACAAAGTAGAAAAACCAAGGTTTTTGCTGCAGCTCATGAAGGCTGAGTCAGATACGGGTGGTCTTGCCAGTGACGATGAGAAGGAGACAGCATTACGCATAGGAAACCTGGTCACCAAGCGAATAAGAAAAGAGTTAGAGAAATAAAAAGATGAGATGGTGCAAGTTGTCCTCCACAGGGTTGAAGAAGCTAAGCACAGTGTGGAAAAGCTGTGGTTCGCAAATCTCGAGCAACAGAGGCAGGCTGAGCTAACTCCCCCCAAAATGCCAGATGTGCCGAGCTAGACCGAGTACTTGAAAAGACACTGTTCGAGTGCACAGGTTACAAGGACTTTGTCACCAGTGTTCTCGTCAACCTCAACTACACATTGTGCCCATTAAACTATTTTTGCTTCTGAAACTGAGTACCAGATAATTGCCCCAATGGGAAAAAACAAATATTCTGGTAGGCGTGAAGATGGTCTTAGGAAAAGACCTTGCACTAAGGAGAACCCGATCCATATATCCCATCGGAAATCAGAAAGTGTGGAAAACACAGATAAGGCTGCGTCCATGGTGAATTGTGCCGGGCGGAGGCGTGCTGAGGCTGAGGGAAAGCGGGTGCTTTCCCTGGCCTTAGACCGCGCGCCGTCCGGGGGTGTGTCAGGGGGGGGGTTGTGACGTCACAGAGCTGGTTCACCCTCATTGGGCGAACCGCTCACGTGACTGGCCCTGCGCTCCCTTGAGAGCTTCAATTTAAACATTTTCTAAGACTTACGCTTCTGCACGCTTGCGGAAGTGTAAGCGAGCCCCTGCTAAAGCCTCTCTCATTGCGGCTGCAGGGGCTCAGTGCCGAGCAGCAGCGCGCCTCAGCACGGCTCAGCGCATAAGCGCTGACCATGCCCGAGGCCTAAGACTGAAAAGAAGAGTTGGGTTTTGATGGACTGGAAATAAAAGAATAAGAAAAGGGAAGACTCCAACTCTAGGTTAACTTGGTGCTACCTGTGTCTCCACCCATTCCCTTTCGACTAACAATTATATCTCGAGAAGGAGTAGAAAGACGGGCTTCGTGGTAACTCTATCTACCCACAAACAGTTGGGGAGCTAGAGGTGTTGTGTGTCTGCCACGTAGTGGTTAATTACTCCCAGGAGGAAGGCAGGACTACTAACCAGCCCACCTGACTCTAGCAAGGGTTTAAAAAGTAGTAAAGGGAAGTATTTCTCTGTCTCTTCCTGGTTTGCGTACAGACCACATGTATGTGTCCTTAATTCATAGGGATACCAGGGCGTGCAGTCCATATGTAAATGTACAAGATACATAGGAACAAATGAGTATCTGATATCTTTGTAGGTGTGTATAGAAGTATATAAACTTTCATACGCTGGGTGAAGCTGCACTTTGGCCTCAGAAATGCCTATACTTTATATTCCTGGACTTTGGCTAGGAAAAGCCTGTACTTTATGCTGCTAAAACTTTAGCTGAATAAAAGCATTCATTTTTTCCAAAAGCAAGTCTCCTGTCATCTCTGCACACATCGCCTACTGTACAAGCATTGTAACAGGAAAAAAGCTTGTTGTAATGAGAACATATACATTTTAACAATGGCAAACAATTCATGTTAATATGTTATTATGTTAAATTGTCTTGTGATGATGCTCATTATACATGGTGTGTAAATTAGATTTCTTTTAAACTCTTGCAGGTGCCTTTGCTTGCAAGATGGTTCCATTTGTTCAGACTACAGCCATTGTTACTGAAATCCTCACAATGACTTGCATTGCCGTGGAAAGACATCAGGGGATCATACATCCACTGAAAATGAAATGGCAGTACACAAACCGAAGAGCTTTTACTATGCTTGGTGAGAATATTTTATCTAAATAATTATTGCAGCTAAATCAATTATTCATACATTTGCGATTTGTAGCGTTTAATAATCTGTACATTAATAAGTGATCAGAACACCAATTTTACATAGTAAACCTATAATTAAAGTCTTTGTAAAAGAGACATTTTGTGTTATGAAAGGCATTTTTTGGCTCAATTAACACATTTGAGGCTGTAGTGATGCTGTCTGGAATGCAGTCAACGTATAGTATGTGTTTGTTAGTTGACACCGAGAATGAAAATTATTAAATGTGCAACATACTTTGTAAGCTTATTAAGTTTAATTAAATTGACCTAGACTTCTTGTAGATTTTATAGCACAAAGGAGTTCCAAATTACATTCATATACTATCTTCTTGAAATAAAGCATTATCAAACAATTATTGTATTGCTTCTTGAGGAATGTATAATTTAGTCATGTATAATTAATTACCTTGAACAGATTACAAACGTTAATGAAAAGAAAGCTTTTAAACAAATCCCTACTTGATGCAACACTTTACATATATCTAATATTTGTATTTATGCCTGGATTATTGTGCAATTTAAAGAAGATATTGGAGAAAGTAAACCATATTTTGGGGAATAATCTAAAAAAAAACTGCTTTGCAGGTATCGTGTGGTTAATAGCAGCTTTGATTGGTATACCCATGTGGCACGTACAGCGACTAGAGGTAACTATATGTAAGACTATTACGTTAAACTTGTTTAATCATTTATAAATATTTTGCACATAAAATAACACTATACTTTTATATATAATAATTGATAGAATTTTATATCACTATATTCTTAGAAGTATTAATCACATCTGCCATATTTTTATAAGGAAAAGAAGAAAGGGAATTTGGGAGAAAGTACTGTAGAGTGGAAGATGGGAAGAGAGCTAGAAGGGAGGAATAGGTAGTAGAACAGAAGACGTACTGTATGAGATCATAGAGAGCAACAGCAAGAATGGGGGTGGAATAAGCTTAAGCAGAATGGGGATAATAGAGAAACCTTCCTGGAATACAGTATGAGCAATAGAGCAATCTGCAGAAAGTGCAATTAATAAATAGTATAACATTAAACATTTAAAAAAAACAATGAGTAGAGTTTTCCCTTAGATCAACATTTTATGTCAATGATGTAATGGACCCTGATAAAGAGCCATTTATATTTTCTATAGCAAATAAATAAATCCAGTTTGTGACATTATACATCTAGAATTGTCCATTTTGCTTTTCTGAGACACTTTTTTTTTTTTTAGCTCACTTTGACATGTGCAGTGTTACATACACAGTTTTCAAACAGGGAATAATCTTACTGACTGGTAGTTATGCAGGACCCATAACTTCACTCAATTGTTAAAAGAGATCTTGAGTTATTTATGAATCCACAATTCATAAAAGTGCATTGAATTCAAGCTAATACAGATAGGTTTTCGTTATGCAGTCACATTCACCTATTATGCATTAAGTGGTTTCTAATTCATTCAGAATCTTCTCACTTTCATTTGCAAGTTACTCCCTTTTAGCACACAATCATTTTACTACTCTCATTCATATGTATTCCATGTATATGAATGATAGACATGTTAAGGTTTGAAATGTGAACTTTACAGATTCAATATACGATTGGAATTTTGGGTGAGGCAGTTTGAGAATTCGGCATTCGATTCGAAGTCTGAGTTTTCTAATCAGAGTCAAATTTTAGCCTCACCCCAAAAAAAGGCTCATGCTCAGATTTGTTTCTTTCTTTCTTTTGGTGTCTTAAATGTATTTATTTATTTTAGTTTTTTGTGGTTTCTGTTTTATAAAATCGTCAAACTTTTTGAGAAACAAAACACACATTTTTATAAAAATGTGAACAAAATGGAAAAAAGTTTTAAAACCAAAACATCAGTGCACCCTTGTGTTGTATATGTATTACTGCATATATTTACTAGACAATTAAAAAAAATAGAAAAGTACAGTACACTGAACTTAATGCATTATTTATACCATTAACATAGCTACTGTGTACTGTAGTTTCCCCAAATGAACATTCCTCATTATGAAAACTAATGTATCAATGTTTTTGACAAATTTACAAAGAATAATATCCAAATAGATATACAGGAGGGCCCCGGGCATGCGGCAGTTCCGTTCTAAGGGCCCGACGCAAATCGAAAATCTGTGGAAAGCGGAACCAGCGATTTTCGGTTTGTGCGCGCATGCGCAGACCGGCAATTCGCCCTTCTACGCATGCGCAACCTCGGAAAACCCCTCATTCTGTGCATGCGCGACCTCAGACCGGCCCGTTCTGTATGTGCAGACATGGTGGCCCCCTTCTTGGTACCGCCGTATCAGCAGATCGCCGAGAAGCGGGGCTTTGATGTATACATGTAATGTGTAATTGACTACATTCTAATAAGAATGCATGGTACATCTCGTAGAATATGTTACATATCATAATAATGCCTTCATGCAATATTCATATTGTTACATGCTAGGTTTATTAAAAAAAATGTACAATTGTTTTTTAGGTTAAATATGACTTTTTATTTGAAAAACAATATGTGTGCTGCTTAGAAGAATGGACCAGACAAGTGCATCAGAAAATCTATACAACATTTATTCTAGTGATAATCTTCCTCCTACCTCTTACGTTGATGCTTCTACTATACAGTAAAATTGGCTTTGAACTGTGGATTAAAAAAAGAGTAGGAGATGCTTCAGTACTGCAAACCATTCATGGAAATGAGATGTCCAAAATATCCAGGTTTGTTCATTTAAATACTGTACATACCAGCTATTGAAAGCACTTTTCTAATCCTTAGTTGCAAACAGTTTAAGTATCTAATTTGCCAAAATGTATCAATTTAGGACCAGTACTTTGTTCCAGCAGGTGATTCATTACCTTATAAAAAGGCAAAGTGATGGATCCCCTTAATATCTTTAAAATGGAATAGTCCACAGAAAAAGTAAGCAAATGGCATGGAGAAATCAGAAAGTTGCAAGGAAAAGACTGAGTCTGACTTTAGGAATTGAGAGAGATGTATACAGAAATGGACGTGGGGAATAGTGAGGGGCTGGGAATAGTGAGGTACATAATGTAACAAATGCTGTATCAATGGAATTACAGAAGAAGACCCAATTTCACCATCTGGGAAAGCGCCCTATTGCTTTACAAAGTGTCAGTAAACACTTAGGCAAAGAACAAAATGTCAATGCATTTACATTATGCTATTTGTTCCAAATAATTGGAAAGTTGGGTTCACTAGTACAGGGGTGAGCAAACTTTTTATGCCGAGCCCTCCTTTTCATCCATAAAATTTCTTGGGCCCCCGCTGCCCGATGTAATCAAAATCACATGAAAAAAAAAAAAAAAAACCTTTATTAAACGGCATACAATATAAATCCAAATATGTCTAAATACTTACATATTTCAACAGCTTGCGCTTGCAAAATTAGGCTGCGTCCACGCTTCCGCTGAGAGCTGTGACATCACCAACTCTCCAAGCATGAGCACAGGGTGTCCTGCATAATTTTGCAAGCGTGGATCGGGGCTATTTGTGTGTGTTTGTGTGTGGCTGTGTGTGTGTGTATTGACTGCTGCTGAGCGCACTTCAAAGTCAATTTTGTTTGTCTCCCGAAGCGCCAAGCTTGGGAGAGCGTATGTGCACAAAGGCAATCCTTTTGGGGGGGCATTCATCCACCACTTTGCTACCTCCCTTCCCTCTCCCCCCCCTTTTTTGTCTTGCTATCCCAATTGTCATCCACACTCCTACCTACAGTATTATGTATTATTTATTTTTTTCCGTTTTCAATGTTGTGTTTTCACTTTTTTTTTACATTATTTCTGTACATTCATAGTATGATTGATATAGTGGCAGCCTACCCTTTCACTTGCAGAGGATTGCAGCGAAGCAGGTTGCCAGCGGAGGAGAGAAGGACCACAGCGCTATTGCAGGGCAGACACCGGAAGGGGGGGCGATTGACTTCACCGTGCTCGGGCGTGCTCCTCCTCGTACCTCTGAAGCCCCTGCGCGTGTGCTCACACACCATCACGTGGCCGCCACCTGCACTATCCTGTTCAGTCACCCGCACACATCTTTTTCGTACTCCCGTGCACAGCGTCTGCCGGCCCGCGCACCCAGTTTTCGCCGCATGCCGCCTGCGCCCCCCTAAATAATCTTGCGCCTCATTGCCCCCCCAGTTTGCGCACCACTGCATTACAACACACACAATCTCTCTCAATCAATCAATCAATCACCACACACACACACACACACACACACACACACACACACACACACACACACACACATACACACACACACACACACACACACACACACACACACACACACACACACTGGAGCTCTATAGACACACAAACTACTGCTACACATAAATCAGCACAACACACACACACACACACACACACACACTGCAGCCACAATAAAAAATGCAGCCACTTACTAAACTTTGCACTCTCCTCCCCAACCTCTACATACAACACAGCACCTCTACACCCACCCCCCCCCCCCACACACACACACACACAACACTTCACCTCTACACACAACTCAGCACCTCTACACACACACACACACACACACACACACACACACACACACACACACACACACACACACACACACACACACACACACACACGCACACACACACACACACACACACACACACACACACACTGGAGCTCTATAGACACACAAACTACTGCTACACATACATCAGCACAACACACACACACACACACACACACTGCAGCCACAATCAAAAATGCAGCCACTTACTAAACTTTGCACTCTCCCCCCCAACCTCTACATACAACACAGCACCTCTACACCCCCCCCCCCCACACACACACAACACTTCACCTCTACACACAACTCAGCACCTCTACACACACACACACACACACACACACACACACACACACACACACACACACACACACACACACACACACAAAAACTTCTGCTACACACACATGCTACACCCATAAACACTGCTGCTGACACTGACACACACACACACAGAACCTCTACACCGATATACAACACAACAGCACAGCACACACACACACACACTGCTACTAACACACTCACACACAAACTGCAGCCACAAAGAAACTGCAGACAGCCACTTACTTCTTTGCAGACCCCCCCCCCCCCCTCCAATTCAACTGAATCTGCTCAGAAAATCTCAGTCAGCTCGGGAGGGGGAGGAGTCAACCCGTGGCTGATACGTCCTGACCAATCCCCTGTCCTGTCTCAGAGCTATTACTTAATTCAGACGAATCCCCTGCCCTGTCTCAGCTGTTCTGAAAGCTGATTGGCTGGAAATAAACACATTGAAAACTACACATTGCAAGCTGCTTAAATTCCGGGCATTACTGATTGGATAATGCCTGGAATTTTAACCAATCAGAGAGCAGGGTTTTCAATAATGTCCGGAATGTTACTGCTTTAGCCTATAATATTGTTTATTTGTGAAGCACCAACATATTCCACAGTGTGGTACAATGGGGGTTCAGAAATGTAATAATTGCATAAACAGAGTTACATACAAATTCAAATAAGGACAAACATGCACAAACAGATACAAAGAGGAAATGAGTTCCTTGTTTATGAGAATTTACAATGTAGAGGGAATAAGGGACAAAATTGGAACGAAAGTTAGAGTGGCTACTCAATGTGTGATGGAGTATACATCAGGTTGGAGTATAGTCCAGCCAAACAGCTGGACTATAAAAGGGATAAAGGACATGATTTAGAGTTTCAGGGTGATATTGATTAAACTGCAATATTGATGAGGCAGGGTACTGCACATTGATATTCATATTAACGTCAATGGGAGTAAATGTGACTTCGCCACAATCGGTACTATTGCAGTGTAATAAATAACCACATTAGTTCTGAAATGACATATCCATGTTGAATTCCAGAAATGTTGCAGAGGTAGTAACGCCATAGATTAGAAAAAGATTAAAAGTGACAGGAGAAGGATGTGATAGTGAGGGGGTTAACAGGCTCTTAATAAAGGTCAAGCCCTGTTTTGGTTACCCCTGATCCGAGTATAAGGGTTCAAGAGTCAGGTCTTGAGCCCAGGAACGTTATATGCATAACCTGTCATTTTCGTTAATAAAGAATTTCTGTGTTTTACCTTTCTAGGGATGCAGGGATTGGTAGGGCATGAGTTTCAAGGTGGGGTTTGCAGAGAAATTGTTGTCAGAATTTGCCTAGGTAGTTGGGGTCTGGAGTTGTCAGTTTCCCTAAGAATGTACCTGAGAATCATGCCTGATTCTAGGATACATGCAGGCACATTGCCCCGGCAAAATCTCCCCTTGGAAATGCTTGCTCGACTCACCGCTAGGGTTCCCTGCTACAGCATAGTTCATCGGGTAATTAGAGCAAAGGGATGAAAAGTGTCCCTGCAACTATATGGGGTCCCTAGGTTAAGGGGGATACCCCAGTTATTGCCCAGGTATCCCAGAACCTATATTGGGTTCATGGGTGATCCAACCATATATGAGGTTTTGAGGGGACTCTCAGCGTCCAGTCTAAGTCCCATAGATATAGTGTGTGGAATAAGGGCTGATAGGAATAAAAGTGCCTTTTTCTATTCTATTCCCCATACCCACAGACTTACACAGGTATTAAGGTATATTTTATTAATACTGTAATAGTGCTGTAATGTACTGAAGGGCACTGCATATGAGCTGAGACTTTCAGAACCAATGTTAAGACAGACTGTTAGGGCTACCAAGTTAGTGCCAGTAAGTCTACAGACATTGGACTTCAAAGTAGCCAGAGGATGCCATAGGTGTGAAAGCCATTTTGGTGGCAGGGAAGGGCTCAAGTACCCACATCCTGGGAACAATGGCAGTCGTCCGAGCTGCCATTTGTTCTGCCAGACCTGGAGGAGCCTGACCTAGCTGGTGGCATGAGATAGCCAGGGAAGGTGGTGGCAAACGTACGCATGTCCCTTGGCAATTTCAGATTTCCCACTGACCCGGCTTTCTAGACCTGCTTGGCTCTGATTGGCTACTGAGAAAGTTCCCACGCGCTGATTGGTTGTAGTATTTTGTGAATGAATCTCCAAATACTATAAGAAACGTCTGAGCCAATCAGGTTTGCGATTTCTAGCGTCAGATGTGCGGGCAGGCTTTTCAAAGTTGCTCTTTCGCAAATTGCAGAGTAACCAGCTTCGCTTTCAAGCCAGGAAAATCTGCCCGCCAGATTCTAAGTCCCGTTTTTAGCGCCCAAGTTCTATTAATCAAACGTACCGATGGTGGCTGGAATTCCAAGCCGATTTGAGTTCCAGGAGTTTGGTACTAACACCCGGTCAAAAGAGTCCAAGTTCTCAGAGTAGAAGGGAGCAGTGGCGTGTGGAACTTCACGCCGATTTGGGAACCAGAGGGTTTTGGGCTAAGTCCCGGTCAGGGTAAAACTCTTATTTAGAGCTCCCTACACCTAGAACAGTCTAGTCTTCTACCCCCAGACCCCCAATAAGTGTGCTTTTCATCTGTATTTTTTGTTTCACTGTGTATATGCCTATTTCTGCGAATAAATCACAATTTATTCAATAATCTTGTTATGCTTAATGAATGATCCTGATAAAAAGGTGTAAACGCCTGGTCTCCTGTGACAAAGGAGAGGAAGGAGTCCAATCTAATACCTAGGTAACTTATTTGGATATGTGAAAATTAGCAATGCTATCCTCTCTACAGTCTTAAAAATACATATACTGTATAAGTACAGCTCAACCCCCTTATAACGCTGTGCTTGGGGTCCAAAGAATCACATTGCGTTATAAGCGGATCGCATTAGAAATAATGTACAATTGTATGCATTGTACAATAAAGTATTAAAGATACCAATAATCATGTTGTAAAGTATTCATAAATACGAAAATTGGGAGCCACACTTGCATCGCGTTATAAGCAGATTCGCGTTGTAACGGATCGCGTTATAACGGGGTTGAGCTGTATATGTTTCTTAAGAACACATCACATTCAGAAACCTGGTCAATTGTCTTTGCGGTAAACATAAAAGCCTGAAATAATTCTGTGAAAAAGTTCCTGCATTGTAAATGTTCACCATAAACTGTTGCTTTGTTCATTCAGGAAGAAGAAGCGAGCAATCATTATGATGGTAACAGTGGTAGTTCTTTTTGCAGTCTGCTGGGCCCCGTTTCACATTGTTCACATGATGATAGAATACAGTAAGTAATGGACATGTTATTTTTAGCCAGTGCTTTCATTAGGTTTTGAGTTCTGAGAAGCATTACATTTGCCAATGCAAAAATAAATACCTCAAAGGACGCTGCAATTCAACCAGCATAAACACTTAAACAGGTCACTCAGGGCTCATAAATACAAATGCTAAATGTATTTAGTACATAATAAAGTCATGTAAAGCAACATATATAACCCCAAATCATCAGTCACAACTACAGTACGACCAAATCTCAGTTATCCTGTTGCTGTCTGAGCACCACTTTATAGAATAAATCAGGTATAGATCTAAGGGGGCGAGAACATAAAAGAAGACACCAGCCACCAGATATTACTACATTGTACTGTAAGGGTTTACATGCTTTTTTATTATTGTCAAATATATTATACTTACCTCCGGTGCACTCTGTGTTCTATTTTCAGAATATTACACTATTAGGGTTTTGTGCTTAAATTTTTTTTTTAATATATATATATATACAGTGGTTGACAAATCACCAAAAAATCTACTTGCCACACAAAAAAATCTACTCGCCACATAGTACCAAACGTGTGCTGCTTGGGCCAATATTTACTCGCCCGGGGGTTAAATCCACTCGCCCGGGGCGAGCAAATGTATAGGTTTGTCGAACACTGTATATATATATATATATATATATATATATATATATATATATATATATGTATGTACAAAGGATTATAGACAGCGCCTGTGATAGCATACACCCAAATTGCTGTGACACTGAAACTGAATTTCCAAAATATACCACACCCATCACAGATGCCTGTTAACAATCAATACAAATATATTAAATGGTATTAACTACATGGATATATGTGAAAAATATATGATGACACAAAAATATATAAACAATGTGCAATAAGTGAAAACAACATATAAAGATATGTAATAAAAAAATTAAATAAATTATAATAAAAATTGTTTAAGTTGTGAAAAAAATTATTTTGTTCAAAAAAATATCCAAATATACAAAAAAGGAGATAAAATGTCCTGTGTCTTTGATATAAAGTAACCTTATTGGAATACTGTGGTCCGGGCAGCTTCTTCCTTGGGGTCAACAACCTCCCAACAGATACCTATTAGAAAAAGAAAAAGAGGAAAAGCGCCCGATCCATGTGTAAAATGCAATGATAAAGGTTTAATGAAACGAACAAAGACAAATGCACACTCACACTTTGCCAGTAAAATAAGAGCATTGTATGGGACATGCCCATGCGCCAGCATGTATCAGACCGTGGTAAGTTTGTTCCGTCTCGCTGTGTGAACAATAAAGTGATGGAAATCCGCTGAGTCGGAAGAAACGCGTATGGTCATGTGGTCAATGAACTACGGTGGTGGAGCAGTTCAGACGCCAGAAGCCAGACAACAGAGAGGAAGTTCTCTGACCTATTCCTAAAACGTGCAGTGCTGAATAGGAACTACAGGCTGCTCATTCGGGTTGCCGGAGAGACGCTGAGATGGTGACACCAGCAGCAGTGAAGCCTTATTGTTCACACAGCGAGACGGAACGAACTTACAACGCTCTTATTGTAGATATATATATATGTATGTATGTATGTATGTATGTATATATTTCTATATGTATATATGTATTTTTATATATATATATATATATATATATATATATAATATATATATATATATATATATATATATATATATATATACATACAGTGTTCGACAAACCTATACATTTGCTCGCCCCGGGCGAGTGGATTTAACCCCCGGGCGAGTAAATATTGGCCCAAGCAGCACACGTTTGGTACTAGGTGCGAGTAGATTTTTTTGTGTGGCGAGTAGATTTTTTGGTGATTTGTCAACCACTGTGTATATATATATATGTAGAGGTATCAGTACCGTGTTAGCCGAGCTTCAATATATATATATATATAATGTGATTGCTGGTATGATTATTCCAATATCTTCAGGTCTACTTTGTTTATTATACGGCTGGCAGTGACAGTTGCAGGTTGCTGTACCTGTCTTACCTGAATTCACCTCACAGACCAGATGTAGCAACATTTTTCCCCATGTTAACGTGATAAAGTTACATAAATGCTAGCATGGTATTAATATGTTGTTTTGCATTAATGGGATAATAATGTCTGCTACTTCTGTCCTGTAGTTGGTTTATATTAATTACTTTTGTACCGTTTTAAATTTATACATGATTTCCGCCCTTTTTTTACGTTTCATTCTCTCGAGGGATGCCCTGTTCTGCACATTTGAAACATAGTAATTATGGTTCCCAGGTAACCTTATTTAACAGATTATTTCTCACTTCCTTTTATTGCATCTTTAAATCCAGATGTACTGTACTATGCTCTGGTAAATCAGGACACATAACATCAGGTTACTTAAATAAGTAACGGACGTTATTTTTCCTGAGTTTAACTCCACTAAACTAATTATATGTAAAAACAATGTCTTTCATTAAGCTCGTTAGGATAGGGTTAACGTTAGATTTACTTAGCACTACCTTGGGTTAGCTTCAAGTAATCTTCCCAGAGAGGGTGGGGGAGGAAGAGAGGAAGAGAGGTACAGAGGGCGTGACAGAGAGAGAGGGAGGTGGATTGAGAGGGTGAAGGAAAATAGTGGAGAGAGTGAAGGAGGGAGAGGGAGGGGTGGAAGGGGAAAAAAATAAAATAACCATATGTTATTTAAGAAATAGCACAAGGTTAACATGAATTAATTTTCCTTAGTGCATAGGCGTTAGCTTAATCATAATGTTAATTTAGGTAAACGTTAGGTAAAATAGCCTAAAGGAGCTTAGTTCATTTGGCCTCCATGCAAAAGAAACACTGGGAGTTTCTTAAAAAACCTAAATTTTTATTCCGCAGATAGGACACATAGCATACTATTAGCCTAAGGCTACAGCCCCGGTGTTGGCTGCTGCACGCGCGCCTGGAGTCCTGGCAGCGCGTGCACAGCTTAAAACCTCGGTCTGCTGTCTGTAGGGAGCGATGGGAGGCGCGGGGTAGCGTGGCCAAAACGGATGGGGGGTGTGGCCATGACGGGGGGGCATTTGTGCAACAAGAGATATATAAGGCCTCAGCCACATAGTAACAGGGATGTTCTGAAAGTGCTGTCACCCTCAGCAATGTGCTACAGGAATTAGCCTGAACGAGACCGTGAATCTCAAACACTGCACCAACTACGCATGCACCACAAAGCCCAGTGATGCGGGGCTCGGCCATGACATCACCCAGCTGGTTCACCCTCATTGGCCGAACCACTGGGGGCATTGCCAGTACCCCGTCGCTAGTTCTGAAGACAATTTTCTTGTCTTCAGAAAATCTGGTTGTGCATTGCGGCGTTAAATTGTGCGCCAAGGCAGCTAGTGGGCTCGGCCCCATTGACGGGCGGTTCTTGTTCTTGTTCCTGCAGCACATGCCATAGAGGGCACTGCAGCGTGTACTGGTGACCAAGCTTAACACTTTTCACACCCTTATGGGTTCTTCCTCAGAGCTTTAAACAGTCCATTATATCACAAAACATTTATAGGGATACACAATATCTCCACATAATGTGGAGCACACAATAAAATCTAGACTGATATGAGCCATAAAATCCTCAAAACAACAATCTACACTCAATGAGAAGAGAATACATCCCACATATTATCAGAAAGAAAAAAGAATGTCCATAAAAATGTTGAACGACTACCAGGGAGGCCTGCAGTTGCAGGAATGGGTTCACTTAATGAAGGATTGTCAGAGTATGTAGATGGGTTATAAAAGCCTTCAGTGTTTGGATTGCCCAAGTTTCTGAGGGATACTACCCCCAGGTGCTCCTGCAACAGGATGAAGGGCAGAAGGGACCAAGGAGAGATGGGGTAGGGGCTGCAGAGGAAGCCACCTATTGCTCACAAATGCTCTGCACTACTGTCCCTGAAACAGGAATTTAAAGTAGTATTTTCTAAACATGTCTTTAGTTTAGCTACAGTAACTGCAATAACATGCTTGTGTCCACTGCTTCTGTCATAAATATATGTTTTCGGATCATTCCAGGTAACGTTGAAAATGACTATGATGATGTTACAATCAAGATACTATTTGCCGTAGTACAAATAATTGGATTTTTCAACTCCATTTGCAATCCAATTGTGTATGCTTTTATGAATGAAAACTTCAAGAAAAATTTCCTGTCTGCAATATGCTTTTGTTTTGTGAAAAACCCTTCATCTCCTGCCAGGCGGCCTGGAAACTCTGGCATTACATTAATTCAGCAAAAAGCAAGTTTCTCGAGGAGAGATCATTCAACAGGCGAAGAGACCAGGAGGGAAGCATTCAGTGATGGCAATATTGAGGTCAAATTTTATGATCAGCCACTTTTAAAAAAGACTTCAAAAAGACACCTTCACTTGTTTACGTCAGAACTTACTGTTCATTCTTGAGTACGAAATGGACATAGACCGAGCACAATTATTTTTAGAGAGATTACTGTTGATGTCTTGACCGAACGATTTCATATTTGCTTTTCATATTTATTTTAAATTGACATGTAAAAGGAAATAAAAAAAAGGAATGGAAATATTACATTATTACAATTTTAATTTGCACAGAAATAATGTTAAAAACAATTCTCCCATGCGTGCATATGATCTTGAAATAACTTCCTTTTAAAGTTTAGCAAAAGAACAGAATTCATTCTCTTAGTTTCATATGTAATCAATAGATATATTATCAATACAGTTTATTAGAGCTAAAAATCACTTGGCAAGGTAAAATAATAATAATAATAAAAATAATAAAAAGATGGGTGTGTACCGAGCATGCGCGTTCTAAGTGAAACGTCTTTGTGCTTTGTCACTGAAATTGTATTTTGATGTTTTTGATTGAATGAAAGACTTTTGAGAGTATAATTTAATTTACTGTGGCAGGTGTGCTTATAAAAGTACTGTTTGCTTGCCTGATCGCATTTTCGTCTGCATGAACGACTTTGAGTGTTGTGTGAATTTTGAGCCAGTGGGGCACACGCGCGCATGATCGTGCATGCGCCTGATCACTTTTTCATCTTCATCAAGGACTTTTAGTGCTCTGGGAATTTTGAGCCAGTGGGGGCACTGCCTGATTGTGATGCATTTTCATCTCCATGGTGGAGTTTTGTCCTATGAGAATTTAGGTAGGTGCCATCAAAGAAGTTTCTCTTCAATAACTTTATTTAATATAGTGCTTTTCTCCCAATGGGACTCAAAACACTTCACAATTACAGTATATTGGAAAAAACACAGAAGCGCACCAAGGGTTAAGAAATATGTATTACACAGTTAGTATAGTAACAAGTAAAAACTAACATATCATAATAAAAATGTCCAGTAGCGGCCTGTGCATGAATGGTGGGTCCAAAGGGATTGGTAGGCGCAAGAGGTAATAGCTGGTACTCGCAGATCAGTCCCGCGCGCTGGGGCTGACTTGCCCGGCAGAGCTCAGTTCTTACATTGGCCTGATGAAGCACTGAATTGTGTGAAACGCGTTGCGGAGTTCACACAGTGCACGTTGGTGTCCAGACGTTTGGCTGTACCAGTCCCAGTTTCTCACGAAGCTTTGAGCTGGTTCTATCTGCTCACCCAAGTGGGACGTGAAGTACACAGGCGATTGGAGGGCAGCTCTATATGGATCCTGCAACAGCCGCAACCCGGAAGTAAGAACTGAGCTCTGCCGGGCAAGTCAGCCCCAGCGCGCGGGACTGATCTGCGAGTTCCAGCTATTACCTCCTGCGCCTACCTATCCCTTTGGACCCACCATTCATGCACTGGCCGCTACTGGACATTTTTATTATGATATGTAAGTTTTTACTTGTTACTATACTAACTGTGTAATACATATTTCTTAACCCTTGGTGCGCTTCTGTGTTTTTTCCAATATCTTCTGACGTCGGAGTCTTCCTACGACAGCTATTAGTGGAGGAGGGGTGCCTCCACATCACAGCAGCAGCAAGAGGGGAGAGTTGATCTACTTCAAGATCTCATCTAGGAAGCATGAGCGCGGTTTGACTTTCATACAATTACAGTATAGTGCATGGGACGCAACACATACGATTGTTACAGACACAGTCCCTGCCCCATAGAGCTTATGTTTCTGGTGCGTAAGGCATGGGGAGATAATTACTTTACAGCACATACTGTATGACTTTTTACAGACAGTCCCTGCCCAGATGAGCTTCCAATCTATTTTTTTGGTGCCTGATAGATATACTAATATTGCAATAAAGGATAACAGTCGAAAGTAGAAAGTTGGACCCATAAAACACACAGATATTTTTAGTGTTGCAAAAAAATGCAAACATAAAATTAGTACTTTTCAATTCCTGAAATGACACTAAGAAGTATTCAAAATGTCAATTTACAGTATATCTAGTTTGGTACATTTCCATTTTGTACATGGACACACATTTTTAACATCTTTGAGTATACATTTTAAAAATGAAGCCGCTTTCATTTAAAGACTGCTTTAAAAATGTTTCTGTATATTGGAGTATAGGATTGGGAAGATTTTGAAATCTTGGACGTATTCATTTGAATGAGAGTAAAGGCGTCCTGAAGCCTGGCACCTTTTGTGGATCTGGGCCTAAATTGGCGTGGTGTACTGCTGCGGCACAGTTTATTCGAGCATTTGCCCGTTCTGTGCCGCAGCAGTAGCCTGGCGCGCGCCCGAGTGTGACGGGCGCGCGCCGAAGCAGCGGAAGAGCGCCCTCCGATCGGGGCGCTCTCCCTCCCGCTGCCGGGTCCGCCGGGTCCCCCGGAACCCCCTGCCGCTGTCCCGCGATCGCGGGACACCAGGGCTCCCTCGGGGAGCCCCTGGACGCGCGTGCAGGGGGCGCACGCTCCCGAAGACGCGTGACCGCGCGTCTATGACGCGCGGCACGCCGAGGGGCGGCCACTAGCAAGCCGGGAAATCTCCCGGCTTGCGGATCTGGCCGCAGTGCAATTAAATGTGTCGCCAGTGTATGAGAATGTTCTAACCCTGTCTGGCTTTCATTTCCCACCCTTCAAAGTTTTCCCATACAGAACTAAGGGCCTCATGCAGTAAGCGCCGATAAGGCTTTTATCGGCATTTTCCCGCCAAAATTGGATTTGAGATTCAGTAAGCGCCGATAAGTGCTCAAAATTTATCGGCATGCGGCTGCCGATAACCCACTTATCGGCACTTATCGGCACTTATCGGCACTTTTAGAAATCGGCTGTATTCAAGTAGCCCCGATCAGCTTATCGGTGCTGATCGGCACTCAGAAATGGAGATTTCATCGGCAATTGGTCCCGCCAACTAAAGTTGGCAAGTTGGAGGGGAGAAGGATCGGCAAGGTTGCCGGGACGGCACTTAGAAAAAAAAACTCATCTCTACATCAATGGAGTCAATGGAGCGGGGACTTATAACATTATATGACTGTTTACGTTCTATTGCTCATAATAAAAATGTGCTTGGCATTACAGTGTCTAGGTCATTCACTTCATCGTGTCAGCGCTTACGTTTATTATTGGCATAACATTGTACTTTTCAATGTTATGATGATTTGCGTGTCACATTAGTCTTAATGTTATGATGTGTCAATGGAAAATCCTATACTCAACTCTTAAAGGAACAGGTCACATCATATTAAACATGTTACTTAAGTGTGCTTCAATTTATTATATGATGTAACAGATTTCACACATCTAACAAATCCAGCGTAGAGTAATGTTGGTATACATGACAGAATGCTTTGAATGTGTAACGCATGATCAAATGTAAATGTAGCTGTTTTTTTCATGTTTACATGTACTTTGTGACCTCCCTCTTTTGATGACGTCCGCAATTGAACACTCAATAACATTGCATGTTTACATTGTACACGATGCATTAGAATCACTTCATGCTAACTTATACACACATCTATAATAGTTACTCATTTTTACACGATTGAAACTGAATCAATAGCAAGTATCCTGATGGCATTAAATTATGCATATGCATTTTACAATTAGTTCATGTGAACAGGGGACAATAACATGCCAAATTACACATGTTGCAACGTAGTTTCTCAACGTCAATGTCATGGTTGTATCCTAATTAGATGACTGAGTGTTGCGTACTGAAGTGGTACATGCATTACACATTCCAGAAATACTTGACAATAAATGGTTGTACAAAGCTTAACGTTACATTTTTCTCAAATATCATGATTGCCTGGTGAACACACATAAATAATCATTTTAATTGGTACTGGATACACGTTGGGAGTGAACAACTTGGATATGTTAATGTAACACCTTGCACTTCATCAAGTCACCAGGTTTTTAAAGGAGGGCAATTACCTGCGCATTGACAGCTACAGACCTGAAAATGATGCGAATGTTTATGAGACGGAGGAAGATTCTATTGGACGAGAGGCTTGCTGATGGAGAGGATGTCACAGGCCAAGGAAGGGACAGGGACAGAGACAGGAGAGGGAGAGGGCAAGGAGATGAGAGGAGAAGAGAGAGGAGAGAAGTTGTGCCTCGTCCTCATTTGTACAGGGAGAGAACCATGTTAGATGGGATGAGTGAGGAGGAGATTGTAAGTCGCTATCGTTTGAGTTCAGCAGCAATCTTAGCTCTTTATGAAGAGATAAGGGGAGATTTAGATTTTGTGACAGCCAGAGGTCGTGCAGTCCCTGGGCTTGTTAAAATGCTGTGCTCATTACATTATCTTGCTTCCGCGTCATTCCAGACAACTGTGGGCATAGTGGGCGGGGTCTCGCAATCTACATTCTCGCGGGCCTTTACCCAGTTTCTATGTGAACTGAATAGACGCGCTAGGAATTATATTCATTTTCCTACAGAGCACACAGAGTGGCTGGAAGTGAGGAATGGCTTTTATACCATAGTCAGGATACCATCTGTGATGGGTGCAATAGATTGCACCCATGTTGCTTTGATCCTGCCTAGTCAGAGTGAGCATGCTTACTGCAACCGTAAGCACTACCATTCCCTGAATGTACAGGTGGTATGCGATGCCACGATGAAGATTATGCATGTGGTAGCCAAATTCCCTGGTTCCAGTCACGATTCCTCTATCCTGAGAAACTCATCAGTCTTCCATGCTTTCGAAAAAGGCTATTTTGGACCTGGTTGGCTGGTGGGTGAGTACATATTATGATGTGTTAACAAACAACTCTAGTTTTTATATGAACTGTTGAATGTAATAATGTTAACACAAATTGTTTCATTTTTTGGCACGATGGATTATAGGTGACTCAGGATACGGAATTAGGCCGTGGCTGTGGACCCCTGTGGCAAACCCTCAATGTGAAGCAGAGGAGAGGTACAATGTTGCCCATATATCTACCTTATCCATCATAGAGAGGACATTTGGGCTTCTGAAAACACGATTTCGGTGTTTAGATAGAACAGGGGGGGGAGGGGCATTGCAATATAAGCCTGCTAAAGTGTCAGATATTGTCATTGCATGTTGCATTTAGCACAATCTGGCACTCCGCAATAATGTACAAACCGACATACGTCAGGGCTTGGAGGAGGAGCATCCCTTAAATTTACCAGCTGACACTGCGCAAACAGCCGGTGGTGTGGAGACACGTCGGAATGTCATAAACACCTATTTTTCATGTAAGCAAATACACATATGTTCATAGAACTACATAGATGTATTAATTCATTGTAATGATAAATACATTTGTACAAATACCATTCACTTAGGAAACAGATGAATATGGTTCGCACACCTTTATCTTCTCTGCTGTGTGGACAATTGCATGTGGCACCGGTATGTCACTCATCAACAGGTTGTATTATACTTCTTACCAATAAAAGGTGTTGTGTGTACGTGAAGAAATAATGTGTACAAAATCTATATTTTATGTACATGCTATTTTTGGTTATGCATACACAATAATCCTACTATGTCGATAGTCAATAGCTAGTGCAGTATGGTTACATACAATGTTTCTTTTGGAGTGTGACATGTGTGTCACAATGATGTGTACACTATTGTGTATTTAAGATCATATTTGACGTATTATAGATTTTGTTTCATATCACATACAAAATTGTCACTTCTGTGTGTTGCTGTCCTTAAAGAACATGTCATGACAATGATTTATATTCATTCATGTTTTCTTTTTCAAGGTATATCACTCCAATTTCTGCTCATGGTGTGTATTTCAATTCACATCTGTCATAAGATGTGCAAACCTCGATACAGGTATAGTTACGGGATGTATAAACAGAACGTAATGAAAAAGATGTGACAATTGAAACATGTCGTTTCTGTATTGTGTCCGTGCGTTTATCTACACTTGGTGGTTATTGTGCAGTGTGTTTTCTTATCATTACGTACATTACATAACATGTAATTTTGGCAACGTTACAACATCCATTCATGGAATATAGGGGTGGGGGGAGAGAAGGGGATAAACCCTGCTCAGCTAGTGATTATGGGAGGAGAACATCTATTCATGCACATGAGCGATGTTAACACTCAATGCATGTTTGTATGAAAAGACCCTAATGTGTTAAACATCATTAACATTGCAATGTATGTGATTAGTTCTTCTCTCACTTCATCTTCATGTTCATTACTACATTGTCACATGTGTATGTATAAGTGAAATAATTGTGTTGATTTGACGTTCATCTAACATTTGTCAAAATGTTAACACCATTCCAAAGTATAGTTTTTGGAATTCTCAACTTTTCCTAAATCATTCAACACAATGACAATGTAGTTATTAAAATTTTTATTTCATTCACTTTACTTATTCAAAATGATCATGATCCTTTATAACTACTGTCAACATATGATCATAAATGAAGTATACATTTACATTCGCACACATTTCAGCAACCTACTGTGTGTGTGTGTGTTGTAGTTTTGGTGTGATGCATGTATTTCTACCAGAAATAATATAAACCAACATAATAATGTTGCTTTATCATCGGCCTCACTTAGCTATGTATGTGTTGAACGTTTACTAATAACACTAAACTATAGTTACTCGTGTGAATTAAATGTACACACAAAAGTTAATGGTTTAATGATCTTTACCTAACATTCATTAGCTCATGCATGTTAGGTTACCAATACAACTTAGGTGATAATATAACATTCACACGACTAAACAGTTTCTTTCACCTCACTATTGTTATTGTGTACGTTCAGATACAATGTCGACGAGTTGTTATGTACCATTTACATTCTTTGACAAGTCGCACGTGAGATTATAATATATAGTATATTAATGTGTTTGCTGAGTGATAATGTTGGTTGCATACTGTATATCACATGGCTATACATATAATGTTAGTAGAAAAGAAAAAAATATCAATAGAAGTTCTAACTTCAGTGCTTAGCAACATCATTATGATAATTAAGTGCATAGTAAATATTTGCACTATAGGATAACATTATGTAGTGATTGTTAATCTGCGCACCAATCATTGAAAGCATTGTTACATATTTATTATAATAATTGTTCGCTAGTCGTCACAATCATCTAATATAACGATTGGGCCATCTGAAATCATACATTGGTCCCATGTATTCATCCTCGACATCTGTGAAATACAGCAAACACATGATGTTCAAAGATGGCACATTTATCTATGTCTCAGCATGACAACGCTTAACACATCTCTATATGATTGTGGATATTCACGCATAAGTTACGTATATGTTTAAACTGCAAGTATAAAACTACAGATACAGAACTGTCTCATTTTTCAAATCGCGTTGCTGGCATTACTACTGATATGTTAGTTCCGGTGCCTGTATACATAATAATGTGCGCGCACAACGTCTGTTGCGCGCGCACGTCACGAATGTGTGGACTAAGTCTTAGCGCATGCGCAAAAAATGTGTACGCTGTGCGTTCAATACATGTCCCTCCATGGTGCTGTTAGCATTACGCATATCATGGCTGAAAGTTATGATATGGGAGCGAAACAAATTCACTTCAACACACGTACATATCTAAACTTTGTAAACGGACGTGTGCCCACGGCAAAAACGGACGATCAGCCAATGAGTGAACAAAATACGTGTGACGTCATGTTAAGGCACCGTGAAATGCACGCAAACATCCCTCCCACTGAATGAACATTGGCCTCCAGTGCTGTGCATGCACCGCCCCACCGACGCACGTGCATGACACACTGCACTGACCGTAACAATAAGCTTCGGGCACAGCCAATACTGTTTCACGTGCGCACGTCGGTTGGGGGTGGGGCTTGCATCGGTAACCTTTTTAAGGACGCCTTGGGACATGACCAGGTTCCCACGTCATATGTGGGCGACACTTTGTTTTTATATGTTGAATGCAAAACAATGAGGTGTGTGTGTGTGTTACAGTTAGTGTAACATGTTGAAATAATACTTTAAAAGCGATAAGCATCTTTGATTTAGGACTCCGTCACCAATGTGTACTAATGGTTCGTCATGTAGTATATCGTTATAGGAAATAATGTCTTTGTGCACACTACATGTAAGGCTGGCTGCATACTGCGCAATTGGTGTGTTTCTTTTCTGTCTCTCCAGAATCACTGTGGACATCATTAAGGGACTTACCATCTCCCTGGGACTCTGCCTGTATTAAAAATATACCAACCCCAGAAATCTTCATTTGAGACTGTTCCCATTGGATTACGGTATCTTGGACATTAATTCTAGCGCCGGGAACTTTTATTTTGTATTTGCACTTTTTATTAACAGGTTTGGAATTATCTGTTTTATCAGTCCCCTTTGCAGCTCTAATCACCACCATCCAAGTGGTGACTATTATTCACTTATCTGTGTATATCACTTGCACTTTGTAGATTAGCGCTTGTAGTGGGTATTATTGTTGTTTGTCTGCAATGTTAAGCACTGGTGTGAGCTGTGGCACTTCAGGGGCACTGGGTGTGGGCTGTTGCACTTCAGGGGCACTGGGTGTGGGCTGTTGCACTTCAGTGGCACTAAGTGTGGGCTGTTGCACTTCAGGGGCACTGGGTGTGGGCTGTGGCACTTCAGGGGCACTGGGTGTGGGCTGTGGCAGTTGTGAAGCAGTTGATAAACATTGCAAGAGTGATGGTGGAGCAGTTTCTTGTTTTGGTGTTTTAATCATTTTCCAAAAGCTGGTTAGTAGTAATTGTTGCTCTAACTTTCTTTTTCGTGTCTTATTTGTAGGTGTCGGTTCCAGATTTTGAACAGATGTAAGCGGTTGGATGTTGAGAGGGACCTGCACAGAACTTGCACCCATGTACCGGTATCATCCAGAACTGGGGAATGAAGAACTGATGACTCAGGAGAAAAAGTTGCAGCATGTAAAGATCCATCCTCAGATGGGGTAAAGTGGAATTGTTGTTCTCTTGCTGTCATTCGCAACTGATTTGCTTGGCTGACATTCAGAACTCGTGCTTGTAATGTCCTGTTTACATTTTGGATTTCGTTAGGAACTTGCATGATGACTTTTTGAATTTGTGACAGTTCTGATATTGACCTTTCATGCATCCTTTCATGCAGTGTTAGCATCCTTTCAAGCACTGACATCATTTCTGAATGGCGACGAGTTTCTTCACCCAAGATTCGTTCTTCAGAAGCTGCAATAGCTGAGTAGGTGTCACGAGCAGGAGGACTTGAATGCTGTGTTAATCCAGGAGTGGCAACAGCTTCATGGTCACTTGAGTGAATTTGTCCTTGAGCGGCAACATCTGGTTCTAAAGAAAGACATTATGAACTGCCATGGAACTTTCACTTGTTTTTCAATATAATGATAGTTGTTCTCATAGTGGAACACATAACATGTTTCCATAATTTTTAATCTGTGTCCAATTAAAAGATGATGCTTGAAGTAACAATGATGTTTCGACTCAGTCTGAAAGAAGAATGAATGAAAGGTTGTTGTAACCTCACAACTCCTAGCTGATAGGTTACAACACACACAATACATGTTGCCTGGAAACACTACATCTTCTGTGACAATAACTGATGTGAAGTTAATTACATGTGAAAGGCATTTATTTTGCATGGCACATGAAATTCGACAAATGTACACATTAGATGTGCTGCACCTCAAACACTCACCTTCCATGCTTGATGATGACCTTGATGAGACAGGTGATGAGACATGTTCAGTGTCAGGTGTCCCAGGAGCTGCAGGAGCAACTATATAGAAGAATAACATCAGAATTTTATTGACATGTGTACATAATTAGCATGAAGTTTGTGTAGTGGGAGTATTTATGGCTAAATATCAGCATCACATAACGAAATGACAATGATATGTTTCAGGCAAGCTGTACATTATCCATCTTAACATAAATGTACATGTGAACCTAATTGGCACATTTATTTTAAACACCATACAACATACAATGTTCATGCTTTGTAAAATTAAGTGTTCTGTTGTACATACACTGCATATGTTGTGCAGTAATCTAACAATAATAATGTACATCACTACCATGACAGCAAAGTTGACTCTGCTTATAATTCAGTACCTTATTGTGGAAATGTGAATGAATGTTTTTAGTGATCTGTCTGAACATTTAAGAGAAGCAGGTGTAGCGCTCAATGTGGCTGACACTCATCAACACATGCAGTGTGTCGCTTACAGATGGTACTGTTGTGATAATGTGGCGTATCTATAAGGTAAAAAGAAGATATGAGTGAACGAATGACTAACGTACGTTTTCATATATAGTGGCCTGGTGGTTGAAAGTATTCAGATAATTACCATTTCTAATGAATGTGATTAACTTCTGTTCACCTTGTCAGTGTGTAACAACTGTAGTCCCTCCCCCAAGACGTGACACCACCCTGACCTTTTTATTTGGTTCTACCACCTGTAAGCCGTCCCACAAGACTTGACCCTACCATGACCCTGTGATCTGGCTCTGTGCCCGACCCCACCCCCTCTGTTCACCTCTATGCTGTGATTACATATTAATTGCAGCTGGTTTCACACACCGGTACATAAGCGAAATAAAAATTTGAAGTGAGCTACATATGAACACAATTAAATACCATATGGTACATGTTCCTATTTATGCTCTCATTATACTACATGAAGCGAAAAAAGAGCTTTAATAAAACATAACCAAATGTGTTTGTGCACATAATAATAATGTTCGCCTTTCAATGCACAATCTTCCATGCAAGACTTGATTAGGCAGTAATGGCCTGTTTATAGGTGAAATATAGATTATCACTAATTTATATATATATATATATATATATATATATATATATATATATATATATATATATATAATATGTATATATGTATAAATGTATCGACACATACTGCTGCGGCAGAGTTTATTCGAGCATTTGCCCGTTCTCTGCCGCAGCAGTAGCCTGGCGCGCGCCCGAGAGTGACGGGCGCGCGCCAAAGCAGCGGAAGAGCGCCCTCCGATCGGGGCGCTCTCCCTACCGCTGCCGGGTCCGCCGGGTCCCCCGGAACCCCCTGCCGCTGTCCCGCGATCGCGGGACACCAGGGCTCCCTCGGGGAGCCCCTGGACGCGCGTGCAGGGGGCGCACGCTCCCGAAGACGCGTGACCGTGCGTCTATGACGCGCGGCACGCCGAGGGGCGGCCACTAGCAAGCCGGGAGATTTCCCGGCTTGCGGTACCGACCACACTCGAATAAAGTGTGTCGGTACTGTACATGAAAAAGTGAATTAGGCATTTGTGTGCACAGACACAGTATAACGAAGTTATACATTACTGTGACAAACAATGAGTGCGGATGTGCTTTGTGGTTATGCATGTTAACCCATTGTTTGTACAAAGATTCACACATACATTCAGCTTTCAACTATAGGGCAAACATGTTGAATGCTTTGTAAGGTAGAAGGTTGCAGTGTGTGTTATTTGGAAGATCAGTACACACAATCCCTTCATGCAGGTCAAGTTGTGTATGTTTACACATAATGATGTCATCCACGATAGATGAGCCAATACATGTTTCCAAACACACTCACACACACACACACACACATATATATATATATATATATATATATATATATATATAAATTTTTTATTTTTGTAGGACTACTAGATATAAATATAGATAGATAGATAGATAGATAGATAGATAGATAGATAGATAGATAGATAGATAGATAGATAGATAGATAGATAGATAGATATAGAGAGAGAGACACATATATACAGATATATATGTAGGTATGCTTATTTTGGGAAGAAAGTATAGTAGCAGCAGAAATATAGATAATAACTATAACCTACGACATGCCGAGTACAGTAACATTTGTCACCTGGTGGAAATGGAGCCGAATAAATTCCGATATCTCTGTCCCCTGGCAAACCCTCCACGACGACAGGAAGAAATTTTTCCCGCATCTGCTCCTCCAATGGAGTTAAGATCAGAGCTTGTGTTGCCGGCCCACCTCCAGTGCCAGAAGCATGCATCCGTTGTGCTTGTATTTTTTTCTTTAAGTTTGCCCTGATATCATCGAATCTCTTGCGACAATTCGCCCGGTCCCTGACATGATTCCCACACGCAGACACAGCCAATGTTATTTGCTCCCACATTTCATTTTTGAATGCTGAACTTGTCCGCCCTTGAAATACATACAAAATATATGACGTCAATTATTATTAGAAAAACGATCAGTTGCCTAAACTGCTACTTGTTCCAAGAGATACCAAACATGCTGGTTTAGGTGGAATATGTGTACCACATGAGCATTTACGTGGAAACATACAAATGTAAGGAAGCTTGCATGAATATTGTATGAACTTTGTCAAACTTTTTAGACTGATTGGTATGGTCGTTATAAAGCATCAAGGAATATGTGTGTAACAATTAACTTTAATTGATAGATATTATAGAATAATATTTTGATATTAAGACATCTCACATGACCTAGGATAACATGTCTTTGAACAATCAATGCAAAGATAGACTTACCTAGTAAATGACCATACAGAGAGTTATAGTGCTCCAAAATCCCTGTGACAAGAACTCTGTTTTCCTCTTCATTGAACCGAGGATTATGTGGCCACTCCACATGTTTCCTCCGAACACGTGCAGGCCCAGAGCTTGGCTGCTGCTGACTGGACTCTCCTTCTTCCAATGGAAGAAACTCCAAAAGCGGGCCACCACCAACCACCCCACCACCAGACACACCAGCAGCACTAGCAGCAGACACCCCATCAGCACCAGCAACAGACACCACAGCCGCACCAGCAACAGAGCCACCAGCAGCACTCGCACTCCCAGCAACACCAGTCGCACTCGCAGCAACAGCACTCCCCTGAATCCTACGTTCACTCAGACGCGTACTCACACAACTACCAGTACCACACACACCAGCATCACTCTTCCCACGCCTTGCGGCCATACCTCTAGCACTCACAAAGAACAGAAAAGAAATTTAAAGACAATCGCACTGAACACTTACAAAGTGAAAACAAGACAAAGATGTTAACAAAACAACACAGGACAAACCTCTCACAATACACAACAACTCTCTCAGTCAATATGAAATATGTAAATCGCCCAGCTCTGTGTGTGTGTGTCTCTCTTTCTCACTCCCAACAACACAGATAATGAATAAAAATACACGCTGCCTTTAAATGGGCCGCTCAATCCAAAACATGCTTCGGCAGATTCAGCAAGAAGTTTCATTGGCGAACCTAACACCACACCGCCATGCACGCCGATACACCTGTATGTGATCGGCAAATCATCGGCAGAGTGGGAGCAAATGTTTTCGGCTTGATTTGGAAGGGATTCGGCACTTATTGCATACGGAGAGGGAAAATCGGCAGAATCATGCCGATAAGGTACACTTGGCGATTGCACTTTTTCGGCGCTTACTGAATAGAGCCCTAAGTCGATCAGTCTCTTGGGATTGAATGTAGTGAAATGCATTAACACCACTTTAGAATAACATCGCAATTGCTAGTACAAATGTTTCAATGACAAAAATGTGAAAGTAAACCTAATGAACAAGATTGCTTATTGATTTAAATGTCGCCCTTGGCACAGCTGCAGTTAATATAGGATAAAGCAATGCAGAGATGAAATATGTACTTTTTCTAAATAACCGAATAATTTGCATTTAATTGGCCAGAATCCCTTGCTGCAGTGTCACCTGTATGCTACGAGATAATGAGAGAAAAGCAGGGTCGCAGACCTGTCTGAGACATTTGAATGTGCTCACAGGTGATATTTTAACAAACACACACACGAGCCATGACTGAAAAAGCAAAAACTCAGCGGCTCCGAAGACGGTATCTGCTACAGTCACGCTGCGGAGGGTCTATGCTTCCGGATCCGACACCCCACAGTGATAATACTCTGGCGCTGGGGCAGCCGTGGTCTAGGGATTCAATAGTTATAACTGCGGTTTGAGATGCTAGTACTATCATTATTTGTCTATGATTATTCTTGATACTATCTGGATGTTATACATTTTCATCTTATTAGACCAGCTCTGTGCAACCTCATTTATATAGATTGTCAGGGGGCATTAAATCCCTTTTATGTACCTATCTATTTAAGCGAATTGGGTTTCTTTCAGGTTGACTGCACCTCCAAAGAAGCCAACATGTGATTGAATGCATTTTGAATTTTCAATCTGTATTATAAAACAAGCTCTTAATCAGGAGTTTTTTGTTCTGCAAATTGAAATATACAGACTTTGTTTGCTGCTTATAATTTTGCTTAAAATACCACCAAGAACTAGGTCACACTACTAGGACCAGTATACATTGTGGTTGGATCACCCTCAAATCTTGTGCTTTTAATAATTACGTTTTCATTTATTATTCACCTAATTCTGTTTCTTAATAAATGTATAACTTTTTAACTCAGTTAGGTTAATACATCCCGGATACATTGTATTACATTAATGTATCCACTATTTTGCAGCTCTTTGGAGGTCCACCCTCATTTTTTTAAATTGTATATGTATTAAAAGTTACTTTGTCCATGTCATTATACATCTCTAAAGGGTATTTTGCCCACTTGGAGTATATATGAGTACACCTCATATAAAAAATGGCATTTTCTCTATCTTCATATTCTAATAGAGATTAAATAAAACATTTTTTCTGGCACACACAATTAAAAACAAGGTGAAGTACAACTGTGCTGCTAGCATCAGCTGGTTTAGCTCACACTGCTAGAGCTGTAGGTTCTAGTCCTGTCTGTCTGATCCCATTCTAGTCACTAGCTTGGTGGTTTAGGCTTATTATGAACTCTATATAGTTGGTATGGAAATATTTTCAGAAAGTGTGGGATGAGACTCATTTAAATATACTTTGCATAGCTAATAGAATATCTCTAAGGTGTGGTTCTTTTTTCTCTCTCTCTCCCCTCCCCCCCTCTTCCCCAATAGCCCCTCAAGTGATCCGTGGATCAAAGGAACCGCCCGGTCTGAGGTGCATCCGGATGTTTTGCCATCTCTGATTATTATCACATTTGGGATACTGTTTTTTCCGCTAAATCATTTACATTCATATTCACAAACAAGTGTCCATGACAGAAGACTTGACCTGTTCACTTGGTTGATTGTATTGTATTGTATGTCTTTATTTATATAGCGCCATTAATGTACATAGCGCTTCACAGTAGTAATACATGTGGTAATCGAATAAATAACAGATAATATAAATAACAGATCATGGGAATAAGTGCTTTAGACAAACATAACATTAAGGAAGAGGAGTCCCTGCCCCGAGGAGCTTACAATCTAATTGGTAGGTAGTGAGAACGTACAGAGACAGTAGGAGGGAGTTCTGGTAAGTGCGTCTGCAGGGGGCCAAGCTTTATGTATCATGTGTTCAGAATGTTCACAGTGCTATTCGTATGATTCTTTAAGCAAGTGTGTCTTAAGGTGGGTCTTAAAGGTGGATAGAGAGGTGCTAGTCGGGTACTGAGGGGAAGGGCATTCCAGAGGTGCGGGGCAGTCAGTGAAAAAGGTTTAAGGCGGGAGAGGGCTTTAGATAAAAAGGGGGTAGAAAGAAGACATCCTTGAGCAGAACGCAAGAGTCGGGGTGGTGCATAGCGAGAAATTAGGGCTGAGATGTAAGGAGGGGCAGAAGAGTGTAAAGCTTTAAAAGTGAGGAGAAGAATGGAGTGTGAGATGCGGGATTTGATTGGAAGCCAGGAGAGGGATTTCAGGAGGGGAGATGCTGAGACAGATTGAGGAAAGAGTAGAGTGATTCTGGCAGCAGCATTTAGGATAGATTGTAGGGGAGACAGGTGAGAGGCAGGAAGGCCGGACAGCAGGAGGTTACAGTAATCAAGACGGGAGAGAATGAGGGCCTGGGTCAGAGTTTTAGCAGTCGAGCAACAGAGGAAAGGGCGTATCTTTGTTATATTGTGGAGGAAAAAGCGACAGGTTTTAGAAATGTTTTGAATGTGAGGGGAGAATGTGAGAGAGGAGTCGAGTGTGACCCCTAGGCAGCGTGCTTGGGCTACTGGGTGGATGATCGTAGTTCCAACAGTAATGTGGAAGGAGGTAGTAGGGCCAGGTTTGGGAGGAAGTATGAGGAGCTCTGTTTTAGCCATGTTGAGTTTAAGGCGACGGAGGGCCATCCAGGATGATATAGCAGAGAGACATTCAGAAACTTTGGTCCGTATAGCAGGTGTAAGGTCAGGTGTTGAAAAGTATATTTGTGTGTCGTCGGCATAGAGGTGATATTTAAACCCAAAAGATGTTATTAGGTCACCTAGAGAGAGTGTGTACAGAGAAAAGAGAAGAGGTCCCAGGACAGAGCCCTGGGGTACCCCCACAGAGAGATCAATAGAGGAGGAGGAGGTGTTAGCAGAAGAGACACTGAAAGTACGATGGGAGAGGTAGGATGAGATCCAGGATAGAGATTTGTTCCGAATACCAAGAGTATGGAGAAGGTGAAGGAGAAGAGGGTGGTCCACGGTGTCAAATGCTGCAGAGAGGTCGAGTAATATGAGCAGAGTGTAATGACCTCTGTCTTTGGCAGCATGGAGGTCGTCAGTTATTTTAGTGAGGGCTGTTTCCGTGGAGTGAGCAGTGCGGAAGCCAGATTGTAGAGGGTCTAGGAGAGAATAGGTGTTGAGAAAATAGAGCAAGCGAGGGAATACAAGACGTTCAAGGAGTTTAGAGGCAAAAGGCAGGAGGGAGACAGGTCGATAGTTAGAAAGACAGGTAGGGTCAAGCTTGCTGTTTTTCAGTAATGGTATGACTGTTGCATGTTTGAAGGAGGATGGAAAGGTTCCAGAGCAGAGGGAGGAGTTAAAAATGTGTGTGAGCGTAGGGATTATAGTAGGAGCAAGAGATTTTAGGAGATGGGAGGGAATGGGGTCAAGAGGGCAAGTGGTAGAGGGAGAAGTGGCGATCAACAGCGACACATCCTCCTCTGAGACAGTGGAAAAAGAGTCAAGGAAGGCAGGAGGAGAGTTAGGAAGAGGTGTAGGATGGGAAGAAGAAACAGAGGGGATGTTCTGACGTATGGATTCCACCTTTTCCTTAAAATAGTCAGCAAAGTCCTGAGCGGAGATGGAGGAAGGAGAGGCAGCTGAAGGTGGTTTGAGTAGAGTATTAAAGACAGAGAATAGTCGGCGTGGGTTAGACTTGTGCATGTTGATTAGTGCAGAAAAGTAGGCTTGTTTAGCTTGCGAGAGGGCAGAGTTGAAACAGGATAGCATAAATTTGTAGTGAAGGAAGTCTGCGAGAGTGTGAGACTTCCTCCAGAGGCATTCAGAGGAATGAGTGGAGGAACGCAGCATGCGTGTGTGGGAATTTAGCCAGGGTCTAGGGTTAGAAGGGCGAGTGCGGCAGAGAGAAAGTGGGGCATGTAGATCAAGAGAGGAGGACAAGACAGAGTTGTAGTTCCTGACCAGGTTGTCGGGGTCTGTAGCGGAGCTGAGAGAGGAGAGGGAGGAGCGTAAAGTGGACTCAAAGTCAGGTAAGTGAATAGAGTGCAGATTTCTGCAGAACCGGGGTGTAGATGGAGGTGGAGAAGGGGAGAAGCGAGATAGAGAGAATGAGATGAGATGATGGTCAGAGAGAGGAAAAGGGGAAATGGAGAAATCGGAGAGAGAGAAGTTCTTATTGAAAACCAGGTCTAAGTAGTGGCCATACTTGTGGGTGCTGGCTGCAGTCCACTGTTGAAGGCCAAAAGAAGAGGTTAGAGAAAGAAAGCGGGAAGCCCAAGGGAGAGAGGGGTCATCAATGTGGCAATTGAAGTCCCCAATGAGAAGAACAGGGGAGTCTGAGGAGAGGAAGAAAGAGAGCCAGGATTCAAAGTGAGAGAGAAAGGCAGAAGGGGGATGAGTAGAGGTAGGTGGGCGATAGATGACCGCCACATGAACAGGGAGAGGAGAGAAAATCTGGACAGTGTGAGCCTCAAAGGAGGGAAAAGCAAGAGAGGGAGGAATAGAAAGAGTTCGGTAATGACAGAGAGAGGAGAGCAGGAGCCCCACGCCTCCACCCCTGCCATCAGTGCGCGGAGTGTGGGAGAAGGAAAGGCCACCGTAGGAGAGGGCAGCTTTCAGAGCAGAGTCAGACTGAGTGAGCCAGGTCTCAGTTATAGCAAAGAGAAGCAGGGAGTGAGAGAGAATGAAGTCATGCACAGAGAGGATGGCTGAGAATCATGGGGAAAATGCAATGGATAAGGCACTTGGGGGGGGGGGAGGGCAGCAAGTAGGAGTTTACTGGGGGGGTGTAGCTGGTGTGGAGTTGGGGTGGAAGTAATTTAGGAGTGGGGGATGTGCAGTAGATCAGGAGTAGGGGCTTTGGGTAAAGAGTTGGAGGCAGGGCCAGTGGGGGAAGGGCACCTGGCTGGTCATTAAGAAAATGTGTACCAAGTCTACAGTATCTAAACACCTGAAGCAACTTTTCAATACTCCAAATATCCACTCTATTACAGAACATGTAGGTATGTATATCTTACTGGAGTCTGAGGATTAGCAAAAGGAGTTAGAAGCTACTGTATGTCTGGTATTCATTGTGTCACCTGGAGAAACATAAAGACATAATTATAATGGTATTAGTTATAGTCAATTGCACATGATCAGGTTTAGTAGGGAAAATCCACGGGGAGAATCTGTAGTGCAAACTCACCTGGGGTTGTCACAGGTAGCTGGAGACTGGAATCCGGATCCAAGGTGCGATGGTAGCAGAGAGTCCAGGGAGGAGCACGCTGGTGGAGAAGTCAGGCAATCCAAGGTCAGGGCAGACAGCAGAGAAAGAGGACTAGCTGGATTTGAAAACTTGTTGTGAAGCACTGAAGGACAGGGCAGGTGCCTTAGTATAGGCCATGAAAGTCATGTGATATAATTAGCACAGCTCACTGTCTAGCAGGAAGCAGTCCCTGTATATAGGTCCTGACATTCATTTAGCAAAAGTTGCTACACTGTGGCACGCTTATACTCATATACATGTGCGTAGGAGTTAGGGTGTGTAACAATATAGAATCATTTGGTGAATGTGTACTGTTGTGTGTTGTTAATAATTATTGTTCTTAACTAGAGATGGGTGAATTTTTGGGCGGATTTGAATTCACAGCGGATCTAACGGTTCATTTGGTCCACGATTTTCAGGATGAATCTCAAACAGGGAGATTCAAGTTTTACGGATATGTATAGTTCTTGCCGATACACTGCGTTTATTGTCTATTGACAGATTTGTAGAATCCAATCCGTGGATTCAGTTGACATTGACAATTTGTATGAATTGTCTGAATCTGTGGATTGGATTCTACAAATCCATCAACAGATTGTATCCAATGGTGGGTTTTGATTAATCCGCATAGATTAAAAATCGACCAAATCCGTTTGCATATTTGACCCTGCAAAACAGATTTTGGAGGGAAAATGCGAGATAATGCAGGAAACTGATTTTTGGGATTCAATCATCTCTATTCTTAACTACTTATCCAACCACCACCTTCTCCATATCTGCCCTTCTCAATGTGCCGGCCAATGGATGAGTGGGCATTGTACTTGGAGCCTGCAACCATATTCAGAATGCGCAAAATAGCATCACAAATCACCTGAACATTGAGGGTATACAAATTCTTCCTATTGTGGTATTCATGCTCCCTCTCTCTCAGTGGTGCTAATGGTGCATGCGATCAGTCTATTGCAGCCATCACACTGGGAAAAACAGCTATCCCATAGAAACCATGTTTCAGCTCTTAGTCATGCTGTCATCTCACTGAAGAAATGTATATACTACCTGTGTGTATTTTCAGAGCACATAGAGATTGGTTGAAACACTGAGAAAATGTGCAATTACTGACTACGGCCCTTGCATTTTGAAAATACCCAGAGGTATATAATGTAATTAACAGCCTTTTCACCAGCATAACTCCCGCTATTGCATAGCTTCAAATCTGGTCTTAACCTTTCATAAAAATCCATAATTTAAACTATGTTCAAGTGAAAACAGCCAAACACCTCCTCCTCTCTGATGCCTTAGAGGGTATGCCTTGGTCTAAAAGCTCTGGGTCGCATTGGCTTTACCACTCTCTCCTCTTGAACACCAACACCCTCATCCCTACCAACGCCTACACCAACGCCCTGTCCTACACCGCTACTAACTCTCGCAACAACGTCCATACCAATGCCTTCTAGCACTCCCCCACCAACTTCCACACCAACTCCATCTCTCACACAAATTCCTACACCAAAGACCTCTCCAACATCCCTACCTACGCTAAAGCCAAAAAATGCCATCTTGCCCAATAACATGCTTGCTGCAGGACATCCTTTTTAACCCAACAAATTGGTAATTACCCAATAATTGAATTTTGTACTGTACTTGGATAACATAGAACAAAACATTGGAAAAGAATATGAAATACTGTATGAGTATTGTATAGACATTTATTTATATAGCTAAATTATACAATGTGGATATGTCATGTGGGAAATGAGCTATAGTGCATATTGTATGTCTTTGGTTAATTTGTATACTTTTTTATTTTAAGTGTATGGTGGATAGTACTTTTGTAGGTTTTGGATATTACTAGTAGAGTTTTTGGTTATTTGAGAAGGTGGAATGTATATTGTGTACTGTAAGATAAAAAAATATATATTAACCCCTTTTCATCAGTTATTAGCGAGGTAGCTATTGATTAACCATGACTGGATAGGGAATGTAGCTACTAATGGGTTAATGTAGGGGTTAAAATAACATGTCAAGCATCCTAAGGCGTACCAGGATTCTGGTGCTAACACCCATCAATTACTGTTTTACATGTGCAGTTTTTAGTGAGGCTTCTACCCATCATTTAATCAGTTTGCCATTTAAATATATTCTCCTGGTCAGTATTTAGAGATTGTAACATTGCTGGTAATTCATAGTGGTTTTAAATATTTTTTTTATTAAGATCTCTGTTGTACTATCAGAAATTAGACTTCTGCAATTGTCAGATAATCTCCAATTTTCCAAAACTAGTTAGAACTAGTTAGAACTAGTTAGAACTGCTGTAATTATAATCTGAAAATTTCTGGCAAGAAAATTCAAATAACTGGCTTAACCAAGAGTGTGGGGGGCGAATAGGTTATGTTTCTATTTAATAGAGTTCTTGAGAATATTTCATTCAAACATGGGGATGCATTGTCATGAAAGCTAAACAGTGGTTTGAGCCAAAGTAAATATAGTACTGCACAGTATAGTATAGTACAGAACATGTTCTGAAATGTATTTGAGGCTTCTGTAATCCCTTAGGCCGAGTCCATAGAAGGACAGGCCGTGCTGAGGTGTGCGGATGCTCAGCGCTGAGCCCCTGCATCCTCAATGAGGATGCCTTGAGAGGGGGCTCGCGCGAGCGTCCGCAGGCGTGCTCAGGCTTTGGAGTTTTCAGCCAAGCGCCAAGCTGTTTTTCAGCGCGCTGTCGGCTGAAAACCTCCAATGAGAGCGGGACTGCGTCAACGTCACGGCGCCGTGACGTCGGCGCCGTGACGTCGACGTCAGTGCATCGCGGGCGATTGGCCCAGAGACGTCACTGCCCCGCCTCCCTCAGTCTCCTCCCACCTCCGATCGCGGACGCTGGCTCGCCTGTATGTGCATGGAATCGCACAGCTTCTGCAGGCGAGCCTCAGCGTCAGCGCGGTGCAGCACGGCTCCCCCCCTCTATGGCCTGGGCCTAACTTAAACCAGGATCTGTGATGGAGGCGTTCTTGTCCAAAAGCAGAGTTTAAAGATATGTTGTATATGTAACAAGGTTCCCCCATTTGCTCCGCAACCCCCGTTACCTCCGCTGATGGTGGGGGCTGCCGAAGCCAAGCGGCAGCCCCGCCGGCGTTCCTGGAGGGTGGGGGCCGAGCAGGGAGCACTCCAGTGCTCGGAAGGTCCCCGGCGGCTCCCGCGAGGGGCGCCGCCATTGTCTATGTAGTTGCGCATGCGCAATGGGTCTGGGCAGCTGGTGGCCACTGCGGAGATTGGCGCATGCGCAGAGGAAGTACGCACGAGGCAGCCATAGGGTAGAATAGCTCCCAATAGATACAGCCCCAGGGTGCACAGGGGCAGAGTCAGGTGAAGCCAGGTAGCCAATAGGGCTGTAGTATCTCCCTGCTCAGGGATAGATACATTTCGCGGGGTTTAGGAAAACATCAGTCGGCGTCAGGACCAGCTAGAGGACAGAGGTAGGGTGCAGGAGTCAGTGAATCCCTGCACTAGGCCAGCAGCCCCCTAGGCACCAAATAGCCTGGAGTCACCAGTAGTACTGAGTGTTGTAGGGACAGGCCCCAGGTTAGGGACCCTGCCCCTTACTACACAGAGTCAGTTAGGGACACAGCAGACGCCGCGCGTCCATCCAGAGGTTTGGGCTCAGACCTCCGCTTCCGCTGCAGCAGCCATCCGGGTAGGATCGCCGCGGACGGTAGTTCCTGGATTCGTCAGCCTTCGGATCCTTTGTGAAGCTCCTTGGCAGGCCCGGGCACTGGAGTGCTCGGCAGGTAACCATCAACTGGTGCACCAACAATCCTACATATATTATTAATACCAAAGACAGAAGTCATTACACTCTGCTCATATTACTTGACCTCTCTGCAGCATTCGACACCGTGGACCACCCTCTTCTACTTCACATTCTCCATACTCTTGGTATTCGGAATAAAGCTTTATCCTGGATCTCCTCTTACCTCTCCCATCGTAATTTCAGTGTCTCTTTTGCCAACACCTCCTCCTCTATTAATCTCTCTGTGGGGGTTCCCCAGGGCTCTGTCCTGGGACCCCTTCTCTTTTCTCTTTACACACTCTCTCTAGGTGACCTAATCACATCTTTTGGGTTTAAATATCACCTCTATGCTGACGACACACAAATTAACCTTTCAACCCCTGACCTTACACCTGCTATACAGACCAAAGTTTCTGAATGCCTCTCTGGAATATCATCCTGGATGGCCGACTGAAACTTAACATGGTAAAAACAGAGCTCCTTATACTTCCTCCCAAACCTGGCCCTACTACCTCCTTCCACATTGCTATTGGAAATACGATCATTCACCCAGTAGCCCAAGCACACTGCCAAGGGGTTACACTTGATTCCTCTCTCTCATTCTCCTCTCATATTCATAACGTTTCTAAAACTTGTCGCTTTTTCCTCCGCAATATCACAAAGATACGCCCTTTCCTCTGTTACTCGACTGCTAAAACTCTGACTCAGGCCCTCATTCTCTCACGTCTCGATTACTGCAACCTCCTGCTGTCCGGCTTTCCTGCCTCTCACCTGTCTCCCCTACAATCTATCCTAAATGCTGCTGCCAGAATCCCTCTACTCTTTCCTAAATCTGTCTCCGCATCTCCCCTCCTGAAATCCCTCTCCTGGCTTCCGATTAAATCCCGTATCTCACACTCAATTCTCCTGCTCACTTTTAAAGCTTTACATTCTTCTGCCCCTCCTTACATATCAGCCCTAATTTCTCGCTATGCACCATCCCGACTCTTGCGTTCTTCTCAAGGATGTCTTCATTCTACCCCCTTTGTATCTAAAGCTTTCTCACGCCTTAAACCTTTCTCACTTTCTGCCCCACACCTCTGGAATGCCCTTCCCCTCAATACCCGACTAGCCCCCTTGCTATCCACCTTTAAGACTCACCTTAAGACACATCTGCTTAAAGAAGCTTATGAATAGCACTGGATAATCATGGACACATGATACATAAAGCTTGGCCCCCTGCAGACGCATTTACTAGAATTCCCTCCTACTGTCTCTGTACGTTCTCCCTACCTACCAATTAGATTGTAAGCTCCTCGGAGCAGGGACTCCTTCCTTAATGTTACTTTTACAGTATGTCTGAAGCACTTATTCCCATGATCTGTTATTTATATTATTTGTTATTTATATGATATGTATTACTACTGTGAAGCGCTATGTACACTTATGGCGCTATATAAATAAAGACATACAATACAATTAATACGGGACTAGTGGCTGCGCAGTCACACATATCATCTCCCTTTAAGGGTGCGGGACATATTGTGTGGGGTTATTGGACACGGGGTGGGATCACCCGGTGTAGTTGGGAGCGTCCTGCGAGACGCAGTAGTCAGTGTCTCCTCTAGAGAGGGACACCTGTTGATATATGAATAAGTATATGCTATGCAGTAAAGCCATTGGTTATTTTACATGCGGTGTGTGGAGTGATATATATATATTTGTCCTGCGAGGAACCACTCCTCCTCTGGCGGGAGCCATCGCAGGTGGAGGCGTTGCACCACGAGATTGCGTTGCACCACGAGTTATATTTATGTACCCCAGGCTCCCCGAGCGGCGGCTTAGGCTCCTGAGAGCCACACAGGTATACACAGCAGGTAGTAGCATTTGTATTCACAGGGAATACCCGTTACATATATGTCAAGAAGATTCAATATATTTTGCAACCCATGGCAATCTTACGGTAGGATGTTATGTTTAAGATGATTTACCTACAGTAAATGTACGTGCAAAATGCAAACTGTTGTATATATTATTAACATCAGCTATTTGATTTATATGATAATGTACTTTATTTATAATTAATGGATAGCTGCAAATACAAAGATTAAAGATCAAACAAATAAGAGAAATACAATACAATATATTCAGTAACAAATACACTCTACACTGCACACACTGCACACACTCTACACTGCACACACTCTACACTGCACACACTGCACACACTCACTACACACACCCAGCACTCACTGCACACACTCTACACTGCACTCACTGCACACACTACACTGCACACACTGCACACACTCCCAGCACTCACTGCACACACTGCACACACTACACTGCACACACTCCCAGCACTCACTGCGCACACTCTACACTGCACACACTCTACACTGCACACACTGCACACACTCTACACTGCACACACTCTACACTGCACACACTGCACACACTCTACACTGCACACACTGCACACACTCTACACTTCACACACTGCACACACTCTACACTGCACACACTGAACACACTGCACACACTCCCAGCACTCACTGCACACACTCTACACTGCACTCACTGCACACACTACACTGCACACACTGCACACACTCCCAGCACTCACTGCACACACTGCACACACTCCCAGCACTCACTGCACACACTCTACACTGCACACACTCTACACTGCACACACTGCACACACTCTACACTGCACACACTGCACACACTCTACACTGCACACACTGCACACACTCTACACTGCAAACACTGCACACACTCTACACTGCACTCACTGCACACACTACACTGCACACACTGCACACACTGCACACACTCCCAGCACTCACTGCACACACTGCACACACTACACTGCACACACTACACTGCACACACTGCACACACTCCCAGCACTCACTGCACACACTCTACACTGCACACACTCTACACTGCACACACTGCACACACTCCCAGCACTCACTGCACACACTCTTAACTGCACTCACTGCACACACTACACTGCACACACTGCACACACGCCACACTGCTCACACAGCACTCTGCTCTCACACCACACAGCACTCACAGCACACTCTCAAAGCACACAGCTCTCACAACACACTCTCACAGCACACTACACCACACCTCCCACTCCCCCTCCCTACCTTTGGTGTCGGCTGCTGAGATCGGAGTGGAGCTAGCATCAGGAGGAGGGGGGTGTCGGGAGGAGGGGGCGTGTCAGTAGGAGGGGGGGTGTCAGGAGGAGGGGGAGGTCAGGAGGATGGGGGGGGTTTGCACACTTGACACACACTGCACACACAGTGCACACACACTGCTCACAGCACACTGCACACACTGCACACACTCCCAGCACTCACTGCACACACTCTACACTGCACACACTGCACACACTCTACACTGCACACACTGCACTCACTCTACACTGCACACACTGCACACACTCTACACTGCACACACTGCACATACTCTACACTGCACACACTATACACTGCACACACTGCACACACTCTACGCTGCACACACTGCACACACTCTACGCTGCACACACTGCACACACTCCACACACTCTACACTGCACACACTGCACACACTGCACACACTCCCAGCACTCACCGCACACACTCTACACTGCACTCACTGCACTCACTACACTGCACACACTCCCAGCACTCACTGCACACACTGCACACACTACACTGCACACACTCCCAGCACTCACTGCACACACTCTACACTGCACACACTCTACACTGCACACACTGCACACACTCTACACCGCACACACTGCACACACGCTACACTGCACACACTGCACACACTCTACACTGCACAAACTCTACACTGCACACACTGAACACACTGCACACACTCCCAGCACTGACTGCACACACTCTACACTGCACTCACTGCACACACTACACTGCACACACTGCACACACTGCACACACTTCCAGCACTCACTGCACACACTGCACACACTACACTGCACACACTGCACACACTCCCAGCACTCACTGCACACACTCTACACTGCACACACTCTACAATGCACACACTGCACACACTCTACACTGCACACACTGCACACACTCCCAGCACTCACTGCACGCACTCTACATTGCACTCACTGCACACACTACACTGCACACACTGCACACACTCTACACTGCACTCAGCTCTCACAACACACAGCACTCACAGCTCACTCTCACAGCACACAGCTCTCACAACACACTCTCACAGCACACTACACCACACCTCCCACTCCCCCTACCAAGAGGAGGTGGCATAGTGGGTATGTCACAGGCCGGTCCGGCCTACCTGTCACAAGCCCTGGTAACCAGGCGGCCCTAGCAACTGGACCGGAGCGTCGATCAGGCACGCGGCGGCCATTTAAAAAAAAAATTAGCACGACCCCGTTACTAGGGCTGTGGTCTCGGGGTGGACCCCGAGGACCGCGCTATAACGGGGTTTACCTGTATATGTTTGTGTGTGTGTGTGTGTGTACATGGCTTTTCTCAGTCTCTCATACTGCACCGACACACTTTATTCGAGCAAATACCCGGTATGTACCTGGCAGATACCTGGAATGCGCCGCTCCTCACCTCTGACAAGCCCCGTTGCATTTGCCTTCCCAGCCTGGGTTCATGCCTGGCTGATGGGCGGCTGATCTGTTAAATGATAATGATTAGGATTTAATAGGCTGCAATGCTTCGCGTGTCTACCAGATGGCATAAATTCATGAATTGTAATGCAGTATATATATATGTACTGTGCAGTATTGCAGCCAACGGGAATAAAATGCTTCAATCCCTGCCGGAAAATAACTCAATGCACTCGGGCAGAAAACAGTCACAAACCTCAATACACCCGGGTATACCCGAATTCGTGGGACTAGCCGAGCTCGAATAAAGTGTGTCGCCAGTGTACAGTACCTCATCATGGTGGTGGATCCATGCAGGCTGGGTGTAGGTACAGTATATTGATGGAATAATGAAGGGCACCTGGAAATTTTATTGTACAAACAGGAGCTTTATTAATAGTCATTGATAATGCTCTTCACATCAAGACATTCATTATTATATACACGTTAACTGTAAACAACCATGTTTGTACTCTTTAATTCTTCCCTATTTAATCCTAACTCTTTCATGCTATGGAGTTGCTTACGCTTGTTTCTGTTACTGTCATCGTAAGTGGCCATCTTCTGCGTAGCATTGTAACTCTTTATCGCAATAGTGCCCCACCTTAGGTTATCCTTACTATCCATGAACTGTGGCATCACTTTCCCAGTGCAAGGTACTTCGTGCCTTTCTTAAGCACTCTGTTTCGGAGACAATAGTGGTCTCTCAGATTAGGTCTCAGGGCTACTACTTGTATAACCCCAATAGGACATAGGCTTCCTCTGTAGTAACATGTAAGCTTCTGTACTTCCATGGCTACAGACGCTACAGCAAACAGGGACAGGACATTATCACTATACCTTAACATTACACAGGAACATATTTACATTACAAACTGTGAGGCTCCCCCAACTATCACTCCCAGGAACCTAAGTTTGAGAACCTTCAGTCTCACAATATATACCCTGATTGTGACATCACTGATCACCATGCATACAGTAGGAGTGGCTTCTTTCCTGGTAAGTAACCCTATACAATGTGATGGGAGAGGGGCGTTACTCTGTATGAGCCCACACAGCTTAACCCCCTTAAAAGGCAGTCCAAGCCTGCACATTTGTGTGCAATTTTGTAAAAATAATTTTTATATAGGATTGAAGCAAGAGGTTTCCAGAGCTGAACCCCATAAATGTCAGCTCTGGGGACCCCCTGCTTCTGGAGATACTTACCTCCAAATTAGGTGCCAGTAGCAGGTCTTTTCTATTGCCAGGAATCACGTAATGACCACTGTTCAAAGATTTTGAGACCTGCGGGCCAATAGGAAGTCATGATGTCATCAGTGCAGCTTCTTATTGGCCCATGTGATGCGGACACTTTAAACTTTAAAGCTCTGCTTGCTCAGCCGGTGCAGCTACCGGCACATACTTTTGAGGTATGTAACTCTGGAAGAAGGGGCTCCCCGGAGCTGAAATTTATTGGGGCTCAGCTCCGGGGACCTCCTACTTCAATCCTATATTAAAAAAATATATTTGCAAAAACATTTGCAGGCTTGGATTGCTCTTTAAGGCCGTTAACCACATAACTGACATAGTAGCCCTTAGGAGGTGTTACATATAGAGTACAGTATATTCAATAAACAGAATAATACATTGAAATTTGAAGTGTTACCAGTTTAAACGGTTAGTAAATGGTTTAAACATAAACCAATATACAATCTTGTAATGTCAAATGACCAGGTAAAGGATAATTAATGGTTTATCGCTAGAAAAGTTAATAGTAGACAGAAACCTCTATTACTTAAATTAAATGTCAATTTGTACATATATGCACGCAAAAAAAGGATGTACCACATGAAATAAAGTAAGATTAGGCAATAAAAATGATTCAATTATTAGTATCCACAGTACTTAGGGTGGTAGGAGCAATGATCTTATTAAGCACCTACAGTATGGAGGGATCGCTAGTGACACACATCCCATACAAAGTATGCATATGACCTACAAAATGCATAGGATTACGCTGTGTGTCTGGTCACTGATATCTCTGACCTTTTACAATGTCATTGCTCTGGGACCTGACACCTTTTCAACTATCACACTGGATGCAGAGAGGAATGGATCAATGTGGCCCATTGAGGAGCTTCATCCAGTGGAAGACAAGAAAACAGCACCTAGAGGTTTTTGTAGAAGCTTATTACTTGCCCCACACCATGAGAGTGTATATCTATTGTTTTTAATGTTGTTTAAAATAAAACTAATTTTAACACACTTGTGAAGGCTGTTTTGTGCTCTCTTTACAGATCCATAATGCAATATATTCATAGGTTTAGAATGATAACAATGACAATACAGTAGTTATTAATTTGAATGAACTAGTATGTAAGAGTATAACAGATCTAAAATACTAACATTAATGCAGTAGGACACATGAAAGCATGCAACAAGCACTCAACTGCTGTATCATGGAGGTAGATAAAAAGTGAAAATGAGCATTGAGGGAAAATATCCTTTTTTCTGATGCATTGTATGTACAGTACATATATACACAAAGTTGATCAGGGAAGAAGATCAACCAAAAAAGGCCCCTATAAATTTGACTCATGAAATCACATGTAATGGATGTATATTCATCCAGGGATATTAGTGACCCCTCATAGGGCCATTCTATTACAGTGTTACACAAATCACTGGGTTGAACTGGGACGAGTCTTAGATATAATAAAATATATTTATTCCTTTGGATAGGTGAACACACGAATAATACAGTAACAAACAAGAAGTACACTTACTTTGGGGTTGGGGAATGAGAAGTATATACTGTAGCATAGCAATTCTCTCGCAATCAGGTAGCCATCAGATGATAAATTGAAGACAAAGGATACAAGGGAACAACAGTTTATAAACCTTTTGTGCCCTATCCTTAACATTGAGTACCGTGGATTGGTTTTCAATTATCTCTAGCCAGTCGTTAACGTGGGAACACAATTTGACTCATGCCCCCCTGCTAGTGGGTACATGCGCAGTAGAGCTCTGGGGTCTCATTTCTATAACCCCTCCTCTACTTCAGGGATGCCAGCTAGTCTACCAATTTGGGATTCTGGCAGGATATTCTGTGTTTGTGAGGTGTGAATTGGAACACTTGAAGACTGCTCTGGTTTGAGTAGTCTCCACCCTCATGCAAACAGTGGAGCTGACAAAATCCTTTGAAACATACTCAAGTCCTAGACATTGGGTCGCCTTTCTGGCCATATGCTACCTTGGTATGCAAAGGAATTTCCTCTGGGTTTTACCTATACCTTGAAATACAGTATGTTGGATAAAACATGAACATATTAAAATATCCGGTTCCTTTGGGTCCAGCAGGTCCAAACTCCCCAGTTCTCAACTGGGATACCCTATGGTCCAATTTGCGACTTGCTACGACCTGGGGAACCGGAGATACACAAATACACTTAAAACCGTTTTACATTTGAATACAAAAATCTCCGCTGTAAATTAAATCACGTTTTTTCACTAAATCCCCATTGAAAATAATGGGTGCCGCCGCCATAGACTTTCAATGGCAAACCACCGCCATTGGCGGCTATGGGAATCCCCGCCATAGACTTTCAACGGGGCGATGCCACCGTTGAAGCCAATGGGAGTTTTCCGCCATAGCCGGTCAATGGGGTTTGGCCGCCATTGAAGTCTATGGGAGAAATCCCGAACTTTCAAGGGTGCCCATACTCCGTCGGGTTGGTCCAAGCGGGTCAAGGATGGTTCTGCAGCGATGCCGGAGCAGTGGCTACAGATACCCCAAACCCTGATCCGCTGGGCCCTCCGGAACCGGAGCTATGGATTATCAAATTTCAGCATTTAACACTTAGCCGTTTTCCTGAGCTGGTTCTGCCGCCGCCATTGGAACCTATGGCACGGCCCGGTCTTCTCGGTTCAACCCTTATCGGGGGTCCAGGATACGGGGAACCGGTTGTGGTCGAGTGGGGGGAGGTCTAGGAACTAGGGGCAGAAAGAATTTTATTCCTAGGGGCCCTAGAACTGTTTATTCCCACGCCACTTGTCGTTGAACTTGACTTGTAAGTGATCAAAGCTCTCCTATTGAAATTGTATCCGCTTTGCGGTTAAGCGGTTTGGACGGCAGCCAACTCGTTCCTGGAAAGCTCTCTCGAGGATTTCTCCATTGAAGTCAATGAGCCCATTGACTTTCAATGGGAAACCGCCGCTCTCCCTCTCGGACACCATCTGCTGGTCTTCTCAGGAACAGGACTCCACAGCAAGATTCGCCATTGAAAGACATAGAGCCTCAATGGCGGCCTATGGGAACCTGCAAAATGGTGCCGGAAAAGGCGGGAAAATTACACAAAGGGCTATAATCACTATACAACTATTAACCCTTGTGCTCCCGGATGGATCCCAGTGTGTGTGTGAGTGACTAGCATCATTTAGAAGGCCAAAAATGATCTCCAGACCTCTGGGCTGTCAGCCTCAAAGGAAACTAACATTCCTAAGTATTAGAGAAAGGAATTTATGTGTGTATATATATATATAAAGGCACCTTTAAAACATCTTTTAAAGGAAGGATTTTTTCTCTGTCGTAAAACCGTCAACCTAGCAGCTGACTTACGACAGTGGTGAGCTTATGTGGTTTCAATGGGACAAATACTGTACATCTTAGCAAGGTATTATGAAAATCAGAATTCAACAGAGGTGTGTTTTGGACCAAGCACATGATTTTTCATATTTCTGCACCAGTGTCCTCCCTGGGGGAAACCCCAGACATATGTACTGTTTAGGGATTATATGTTTTATCCTGTTGTTTTAAGAAACTGGTATGCATTCACTGTAACTGTACAGTATGTTCTTGCAATTATCTTTATTTGTAATCCAATGCACTGTATATATATATACAATATACAATACAATAATATATATATATATATATATATATATATATATATATATATATATATGTATATATATATATATATATATATATATATATATGCAAATATAGCTGTATGCTCATCTGCATGTCTTAGGCAGGTCTGCAACCCCGCCTTTCCCCATTATCACCCAGCATACAGCACTTCCACTGCAGCAAGGGATTCTGGGAAATGACATGCAAATGAGCACACAGTGTCACTTTTTGCCTCAATAACCATTTTTAACATGGTTCCCTATAGGCTTAAGCTTGCTGCATGGTCACAGCTTTGAGCACAGCCAGGGTTAAGGTGCATACCCAGAAAACCACCCACAGACAGCTGTTTCGACCTTGATGGGTCTCATTAGTGTGGGGTTGATTTTACTGGGAATGCAAGAGAGGCTATGGGATAGGCTAAACCATAATACTGAGTTAAGTTATGGTGAGTAAAAAAAGTGACAAAAACCCTCCACAGGAAAGCAAATATGCAAATATAGCTGTATGCTCATCTGCATGTCTTAGGCAGGTCTGCAACCCCGCCTTTCCCCATTATCACCCAGCATACAGCACTTCCACTGCAGCAAGGGATTCTGGGAAATGACATGCAAATGAGCACACATATATATATAAAATCAAAAAATAAATAGATGATACCGTTCTGTGGCTAACGAAATGCTTTTATTTGAAGCTCGGCTAACACGGTACTGATACCTCTACATATATATATATATATATATATATACAAACAATTAAACATTAAATATTAAACAATTATTTAATAAGTAATGCTTTGGGGCTCTGAATGAACTATTGCATGCTCAGAAAAGAGTTTTTACATTTTCTGACACATTTTGCTACAACAGATTTTTGTGAGTTATGTGCATAGTTTTTTCTATAATAAACAGGTACATGAGACCCTGACAGATATATTAATTTACATATTTTGCATAATTTTTTGCGTGGTGGAAACATTTAGATATGATTTTAATTGAGCATGGGGATAATATTAACTCATTGAAAGTACCTTGTGGAGGAGAAGGTGAGTTTGCTAGAGTACCACGTGTATTAACCCTAGTTGCATATCTAAGTCACGTGCTCACGTGTGTGCTGTTCATGACAGATAGCACAGTATATGAGAACAGATCGAAGGGAGATATATTGTCCTCGTCAACGTATATTCACCGGTGAAGTTTTTGTTTAAAAAAATGTGTGAATGTAGTATATGCAATTCCACTGTTGGCCATTTATTTGCTTATTTGTCCTACACATTCGATTTTCCTAAACCCTGAAACAAGGGGGTGACTGAGGGAGAGAGAGAAGGAGAGACTCTCTCTTGTTTAGGGCTAATGTGCGAATAGTGGCCACAAATATTGAAATCATTTTTTACGGTAGACAAATCAAATGTCATTTCTTTCGGGTGTATAACTGCATCTGGAAGCCTACATTGTGTATACGTGGTGTTTTGTATGTAAGACTACGTGAAAAATAAATGGAGTCAGGGGCATATCTATAGCCAAGGTAACCAGGGCAGAGCCCGGGGGCCCGCACTCTTGGGGGCACGCTCTCTCCCCACCCCCTAGTCAGAAGCACATTGCGGGGAAAATATGCAGGAAGGGAGCACAGGGGGAAAATTATTTAGTCTGCGTGGGTGGGGCCTGGGTCAGGGGGCGTGACCCTGAGATGCAGAGGAAGGGCAGAGGGACAATTCCTTCCTCTGCAGAGCCTCCGTAGGTGGGCAGGGACAAAAGTAGTGCAGAGTGGGACTGAAGCTGCAGCCTGAGAGACAGGCAGGTAAATGTGAGAGGGAGGGGAAGGGTTAAATCACAGGGGTAAAAACTGACATGAAAAGGAAAGGATACAGGAAGGAAGAGACACAAAGAGAAAATGAATGTAGCCAAGCCTCTTGGACTAACATTTTCCTGGCCCTGACCTCACAGTAAGTTCCTATAAAGGTGGACAGTGTGGGCATGATTCCTGAGGGGATCCGTTATAATGTTCAGTGTTTGAAATGTTACATTGTTCAGCAGGTATGAACAATAAAGTTATAGTGGCCTCACTGAAGTAAGTGGGGCCTATGACAAGAATATGCTGGCTTACTAGCCACTCCCCAGGGAAGGAATGGGGTGCTCTTCTATAGTGTAGAACAGTGAGTGTGAGTTAGTTCTGTCTGGGATAGTGATCAGAGAAGGATGTTCTTCTGGAAGAGATGCCAGAGTATACAGATACTGCAGATATGTCTTCTGCTAGATAAGTGATTGAGGCCTAGTCCAAGAAGGGATAGGGTACAGTGATAATGATCCAGTGAATGTACTACAAATACTACTGCCAATAAACTTCAGTCAAAGCAACAACTGGTGTAGTCCTTGAAGCATGGTAATAACTAAAGGAAAGAAGTGTCCTTGAGGTGCATTCTGAAACCTCAGGATCCTCTTGGACTGGAGGTGCTGATCACTGAGGAAATTACCGCAAACCTGTACTGATACTCCCCACACCACCGTGGAGATCTCCGGACTTCTGTTTTCCTTGCAGCAGCCACAGAATGTAATGGTAGCAAGACTATTTCCCAGAGGGCAGGGGAAAGATGGCTCATGAAGTAAAAGAGAGGAATACACAAGAGGGAAAATAAAGACATGAGAGAGCAAAGAGAGAGAGAGAGAGGGCAGAGAGTGAGAAAGAGAGAGAGCAAAGAGAGAGAGAGCAGAGAGAGAGCAAAGAGAGAGTGAGAGCAGAGAGAGAAAGAGAAAAGAGAGTAACGAGACAGAGAGAGCAACGAGAGAGAGAGAGAGAGAGAGAGAGAGCAGAAAGAGAGCGGAGAGAGAGACCAAAGGCAGAGAGAGAGAGCAAAGGCAGAGAGAGCAAAGAGAGAGAGAGCAAAGAGAGAGAGAGAGAGCAAAGAGAGAGAGGAGAGAGAGAGAAACATGCAGGGGCCCGCACATTGTCTACGCCACTGAATAGAGTGATATGGCACAAGGGGAAGGCTTGTTATTTAAGATTATTTTGTCTTAAAGCATGGAGAATATATTGAAGGTGTTAAACTAATCGGTTCTTTATTTTTTATAACACAATCGACAACAGTGCCCGAGGAGAGAATAAACCCCTTTTTGATTAAGAAATTAAAATGAGCTATTCCGTTTATGAGTAAATTAAGAATAAATTAAATGGTGGAAAACAGAGTCAAATATTGCTCTGTTTTGCCTGCTAGCAGTGCTTAGTAAATCTAGACTTTAAAGTCTTAAGTAATTTCCCTCCTCTCGGGATACATATTTATATTTTCATGTACATCCCATTAGTGCAATTACATCACATTTATTATCACTGACTTACACAATTGTATCCACTACTTGCACAAGTACTGTATATCAGTTTATGTATATGTATAAATAAATACATACATGTACAGTATTTATAAGTAAATATATACATGAGAGAGAGAGAGGTGCCACAAATCCTACAAAGCAATCGGTGTATAATATATATACAGCTCAACCCCGTTATAACGCGATCCGATACAACGCAAATCCGCTTATAACGCGATGCAAATGTGGCTCCCAATTTTTGTATTTATGAATACTTTACAACACGATTATTGGTATCTTAAATACTTTATTGTGCAATGCATACAATTGTACTTTATTTCTAACGCGATCCGCTTATAGCGCGATGTGATTCTTTGGACCCCAAGCACAGTGTTATAAGGGGGTTGAGCTGTATATATGTGAATATATGTGTGTGTATATATATATATAAATATATATATAATATTATATATATTATTATATCTTTATATATGTATATATATATATGCCCATTTTTACCTGCTACATTGTAAGTAGGATTTGTATCGGCCATTAATGATACTAAAAATACTTACTTCACCATATTCAGCTATTTTCTTTCATTTTTAGGTCTCATCAAGTCCCGGATATCTCACACAGAACTTTCATTGTTGCTTATCCCTGCATGTGTTTATATACACTTGTTTTATCATTTTTGCACCCTTTGTTTTTTCTCCATGTATATATTTATACTTATTAACTGAGAAAAAAAATCTACTTGGATTTTCTGTCATCAAGCTTTTAGTTACAATACACTGGACTGACTACTTCTACTAAACCCTGGTCTGGGTGTATCGGCATCCAGATTATCAATCGATTGATTACTGCTAATAGGCAAATGTTTATCTCATTAAAAATGGATTGATTATTGCTAAATGGCAAGTATTCATCTCCGACACGTGAAAGTGTCCTTGCCATGTAAAATGGAGGGGGACTGCTTCAGTACTTGAGACTTGGTGTGACGGAGCGGCCTGTAGCAAGGTCAGAGAAGAGTCCACACATGCATTTCTGGGTAAACCATAATAATGCATGGTTTTGTTCTCCACAAAAACAACTAAAACAATGGGTCTACTGCCCCCTTAAGGCCTAAAATAAATCATAAAACAAACACATTTCCTTTAGGGAAACAAAATAAACATTACTCCGGCCATTTGAAACTGGGCCGTTAGCTAAGCTGGTTACCAACCCCAAAACATATAAAACAATACCAAGACTAGGGAACAATATGGAAAGTCTTATCTGTGTGTTCTGGTCTGGCATCTCCTATTTCTCCAGGCACGATAGATAGATGGCGCGATGTTCAAACCTTTACAAAGTATTTTTAATTGCAGATCTGTTAAAATGGTATTGCTAATGTAGCCCTGTTTCCTCCTTTCTCTGGGAAATTCTACTGCTACATGGGGTGTCATGGTGCGTACCCGTTGGGAGCAGGAAATCTTGAGCTGCCACATTGTTATAGGGAGAACAGGACAGGCTTTTGGGTTCTGGTTATTACAGTTCTTCTCATGGTACTCAGCGCCTCTAGCTGGTGTGGGCTCCAGGTTATTTTGGAGATCAGTTCCCACCACTGCACACGTACTCCACTATGCCCAGGAACTGACACTCAGGCAGGTGAAAAGTGAACAAGGATCTTTATTGTGCATCATGCAGAGCGGCAGTCACATCGATCTTCTTTGTTTGCTTAACTCATTCTGATCGATGGACGCCATCGGTGGACAGGAAGGTGAGCCTGTATGCAATTACTCAACCAGCCACTGCAATTCCTCCTACAGTGCTGTAAGGTATTTTGAAGTCCCAGACTTCTAGATGGTGCCTGCCCCAATAGTAGGGGTAATGAGTCTTGATATTCTCCGGCCTGAGCCTGGAGTGGGCCAGCTCATCCTCGCAATGGGAGAGACTGACAGCCCATGCTCTCTCTTCTCTCTCCAGAGCAAGACTGCCAAACTAACTTTTGGATACTCCTCTTCCTCAGGAAGCAGGGGCGGGCCCATGGACTGCACCTATCCCTGATAGGCTACACACAGGCCATGAGTCATCACCGCACTCCTGTCCATCAAAGAAGAGCACAAGGGGGTCAATAGCCCACAGATGAACCCATTAATGCCCTGAACTTACTAGAGGCTTACTGTACATAACTGATATACTATGGGGAAAGACAGGTATTATGGGACATACCCTGTTACACTAATATTAAAATACCTGATGTGTCTATTATTTTAGTCTTTTCTTTTGTGAGTCTTCCTCCTCTTGCTCCTCTTCTCTACTTTCCTCTCTCTTCCTTCTTAGTTGGGGGGTCTGTTGATTTTTCTCTTAAAATTAAATTAGAACCTTTTGAAGACACAACTAGCTTCAAAGATAAGGATAAATTGTTACAAACTAGTTTAGATAAATTGCAAACCACTGTTATCTCTGTGAAACAGAGAAAATTTCAAAGAGATAAATCGGACTATGAAAATTATGAGCAAACAAAGAAGAAGATCGATGTGACTGCCGCTCCAAGAGAAAAAATAGTGGAAACTCACCAGCTTGTAGAGGTTAAAATCCATTTATTAAACTACATAAAAAAGGACAAAAATAGAACATAACTCCTCCTGTTATGTTCTATTTTAGTCCATTTTTTATGGTGTTTAATAAATGGATTTTAACGTCTACTAGCTGGTGAGTTCCCACTATTTTTTCTCTTGTAGCGGCAGTCACATCGATCTTCTTTGTTTGCTTAACTCATTCTAATCGACAGACGCCATCGGTGGACAGGAAGGTGAGCCTGTATGCAATTACTCAACCAGACTCACCACAGCAGGAGGAGAGGCAAGGCGGTGTTACATAGTGAGTACATGACTCCACACCACAACCATCCGGAGACGCTGCGAGAGGACTGCATAGCATTTATAGGGGTACACACTCAAGTGGGGATGACTCACTCCGTGTAAGTACCTCGCTATTTTGCCTCATTATTTCTTTATTTACCCCCATCCTCATCTCCCTGTACTTGACTTCATCCACAACCCGTTATGAGCTCTGTTTTTTACATATAATTATTTATCTACATCTATTACTCTTACTACATTCCTTGAGCTGATTTTCGTTTTTTTCTTTTATACTATGAAAATTATAAGATTAGAAATTGGTCCAAAACCAAGAAAGAAACAAAAGATTCTAGTACTGGTGAGAAAGATAAACCTGTGACAGTAACACAATCTGACATAAGTAAAACACGCTCCTATGATAGATGATGGTCACCTCGTTCATATAAAAGAGATGAGAGGACACGATAAGTCCAATTATAAACAGAATTACCCAAATAAAAAACACTATCATAGGGATAAAGATCATGATACGTGTAGACATGATAAACAGTCACACAGTAAGAGGGAGTATCAAAATAAGAGAGATACGGCTTCTTTTTTTAGAGGAGGGTCATTACTCCAAAAACAAAGAGGAGGACTTGATGTTCCCTTGGAGGAAAGCATTAGAGGAATGGGAGCACAAAAACAGATTCTCTCCCTTGAAAGAGAAAAATCAACAGACCCCCTGTGAGGATCGGCATAAGGTCACTCGATCAAAACTCTAGTAAACTTGTGTCTTAACGCGGGAAAATGTCAAGAAATCTGCAACCAACATGGGGTGTGCAAAGGAATACAGTACAACCGTGAAATGATCAGATAACGGCCGCTGCATCTGTATTGTGTATGCACATTGTTGTTGGCTGGTTGTTGACTCTACTCATCAGCAGGGCTCTGCCTACAGCATTGGTTATGATCTGTGTCCATTGAAAGAAAGTAGCCTTCTTGTTTATTTTGGTAGCTGCTTCTGACTGACAAAATTGTATATTTATTGATTATCATCCACACAACTTTCCAGTCTGTGGTATTTTTTTTACAGTTTATCATTTGTAAAACATATAAAAGCTTCAACAGTCTCCTTTAGTTAACATGTTAGTTTATTGTTGTTCTCTGGCTGGAAGTAGTGGTCTGTGTTTATGAAATATATAGTATATCTTGGTGGATGGTCGCATAAGTGAACAAGCACAATCACAGCTTAACACTTCTGTGCATGCATTCTGATGGGTACTGAAACGGGGCAGACAACATCACCTCTCACAGATGCAAGGATGATGTTCTGAAAAGATTTCTATTTCTTTTCAGGGATCATTGGCTTGTATAGTGTAAGATTTTAAACTGTTTGAATGGACCATTGCACTGTGTATCTGTATAATTAGTATTTTTTTGTAGGGAGAAACACATCTCTTCAATGCATCTGCTGCTTAAGCTGCAGGGAGGTGAAACATGCAGACTGGATACGTTATATAAAACTGAACTGATTCAGATCACAGTATGATTTTACAGATCAAGAAACAATGTTTTTACAATGTGATTTTGTTACAACTTTAAAAAAATTGTGCTCCCTTGTTACCTTACATCTCATCTGCAATCATTAAAAAAAAATGTAAATAGATTTATATATATATACAGTAAAAATATTATATATATAATATATATGCCTAAAAATATTATATATATAATATTACCCATATATATATATATATATATATATATATATATATAGTGTTCGACAAATCACCCGCCCCCAACCCCGCTTTAAAATAAAATATATAAATAAAATACATTTAATAAATTCCTAGTCAGAACAACATTTGTTTTTGACATAAATGTATTTATTGTATTACATTATACTACAATTAGTCCTTGTTACGTGTGTGTGTGTGTGTGTGTGTGTGTGTGTGTGTGTGTGTGTGTGTGTGTGTGTGTGTGTGTGTGTGTGTGTGTGTGTGTGTGTGTGTGTGTGTGTGTGTGTGTGTGTGTGTGTGTGTGTGTGTGTGTGTAAATGTCGGATCTAGAAATAAAAGCCAGGTGTGAATGACTAGTTTCCGGAACCCCTTAACCAGTGTCTGGACGACCCCGCTTCACAATATCTAAACAGCAATCCCGCCTGGGATCTTACCTGATCCGCAGTCCCTCAATGTCCAGGTATCATCATTCCTGCAATGTTATAAATTGGAGGGGAGGTGTTCCCTACCTGTCTTCTGGGTTAGGGGGGTTCCGATGTCTTCCGTGTGAAGCTTGAGTCAGATCTGGAAGAAAGCAGTGTAGGTTATTTCGGTGTAGTATAGGGCAGTTAAGATATATAGGGTAAATAAGAGATCCAGATCCAGAGTGTGAGAGAGTGTGGGTGACAGAGAGAGAGAGAGAGAGAGAGAGTGTGGGTGAGAGAGAGAGAGAGAGAGAGAGAGAGAGAGAGAGAGAGAGAGAGAGAGTGGGGGGGGGGGGAGAGAGAGTGTGGGTCGGGGGAGAGATCGAGAGAGAGTGGGGGAGAGAGAGAGAGAGTGGGGGGGGGGAGAGAGAGAGAGTGGGGGGAGAGAGAGAGTGTGGGGGGGGAGAGAGAGAGAGAGTGTGGGGAGGAGACACAGAGGGGGGAGACACAGAGGGGGGAAACGGTGGGTGACACACAGAGGGCAGGTGATACACAGAGAGAGAGAGGGTGGGTGACTGACTGGCTGGGTGACTGGGTGGGTGACTGGGTGACTGACTGACTGGGGCAGGGGTGACTGATTGACTGACTGACTGACTGACTGGGGCAGGGATGACTGACTGACTGGGTCAAGGGTGACTGACTGACTGACTGACTGACTGGGGCAGGGGTGAGTGACTGACTGACTGGGGCAGGGGTGACTGACTGACTGGGGCAGGGGTGACTGACTGACTGACTGGGGCAGGGGTGACTGACTGGGGCAGGGTGACTGACTGACTGGGGCAGGGGTGACTGACTGACTGGGGCAGGGGTGACTGACTGGGGGGAGGTGACTGACTGGGGGGGGTGACTGACTGGGGGGGTGACTGGGGGGGTGACTGACTGGATGGGGGGGTGACTGACTGGGGGGGAGGTGACTGACTGGGGGGGAGGTGACTGACTGGGGGGGGGTCACTGACTGGGGGGGTGACTGACTTGGGGTGGTGACTGACTGGGGGGGGGTGACTGACTGGGGGGGGTGACTGACTGGGGGGGGGTGACTGACTGGGGGGGGGTGACTGACTGGGGGGGGTGACTGATTGGGGGGGGGGTGACTGACTGTGGGGGGTGACTGACTGGGGGAGGGGGGGTGACTGATTGGGGGGGTACCTCTGGTGTTACACACATACTCCCATACACATTCTCCCCCACACACACCCATTCTCCCATATACACACACACCCATTCTCCTATATATACACACACACACACACACACACACACACACACACACACTCACACACACACACACACACACACACACACACACACACACACACACACACACACACACACACACACACACACACACACACACACATTCTCCCATATACACACACAAGGGGACAGGAGGAGGGGAAGGGGACAGGAGGAGGGGAAGGGGACACACACCCATTCTCCCATATACACACACACCCATTCTCCTATATATACACACACACACACACACACACACACACACACACACACACACACACACACACACACACACACAAACACACACACACACACACACACACACACACATTCTCCCATATACACACACACACACACACTCTCTCTCTCTCTACACACACAGGGGTGGGAGGAAAGGCCGCGACCACCACCACCACCACCACCACCACCACCACGCTCCTCCCCCACCCACCCGCGCCCATCTCACACTCGTGGGGGGAGGGGGGCAGGCCGACATCCCCCCCCATACCTCACGCGGGCATAGTGGAAGCTTTGGGGAGGTGGGGAGGTGGCAGGGTGGGTGGAAGTCACGTGGTGAGGTGTCCCCCAGCAGGCTCCCGAGGGGACAGTCAGCCCCGCCGTGGCCGCCACTGCCCTGCTCCCCTCGCCGGCATGTCCCGCAGTGCGCGGCCAAGCAGGTTTGCAGCATGAAGCTAGTGGGCGGGCAGGCGGTCAGGCCGGCACCCCCCCCCACCTCATGCGGCGGCTGCGCCGTCATAAAGTTAGCTGGCGGGGCGGCACGTGGTGAGGGCCCCCCACCCTGCGTACGCCAACCGGGCTGCAGCATTGGGGACCTCCCGCCCTGGGCAGCGATCGGTGGATCGAGGGACAGGAGGAGGGGAGGGGGAGGGACAGGAGAAGGGGAGGGGAAGGAGACAGGAGGAGGGGAAGGGGACAGGAGGAGGGGAAGGGGACAGGAGGAGGGGAAGGGGACAGGAGGAGGGGAGTGGGACAGGAGGAGGTGAGAGCTAACACAAAGGCGCGAACTTGCGGGAGAGGGCAGGAGCAGAGGGCCGCGGTGGTGAGTAGGGAGCCATGTGCGGACCAGGGGGATCGCACGGGTTTGCTTGCAGGAGGCAGGGAAGGAGCAGAGGGGCCGCAGCATGGAGAGATTGGAGAGTACTTACCCTCCAACAGATCTCCAGGCAGAAATAATGGCCGCTTGTTGGCGGCGGGCTCATATAGAGCCTGGCCCTGCGCCCACAAAGCCTGGGAGCACGCGCCAATCAGCTGTCAGGTAGGGGGAGGTTTTTTTTTTTTTTTAAGCGAGCAGGGAAAATTTCAGCGCGAGCAGGGAAATTTAAAAAAACAAACACGTGTGCTGCTTGGGCCAATATCTACTTGCCCGGAGGTTAAATCCACTCGCCCCGGGCGTGTAAATGTATATGATTGTCGAACACTATATACAGTATATATATATATATATATATATATATATATATATATATATATATACACATTATATATATATATATATATATATATATATATATATATAATATTTTTAGGCATGGTTTTGTACAGTTAAAAAGGAACATTCCTGATATAAACTTTGAAGCCCATCTTCTTATCGCCTCTCTCTCTTTTAGCATACAAGTATATACTGTATGGTATGTCCTGGTAGAAGTGTTTACAATAAAATAAATCCTTGCTTCTAAATGGTTTTGTGGTTTTAATCCAACCTGCTTAGGTTTTATCAGACCAAACTTCCCTAATTCATTTAAACTGTATTTGCTTAAAATATTTTTAAGTAGCACAGACCCTGATTTGGTCTGTTTTCATATAGACACTACTCGTGTGTAAGACCCATACTCTACCTCAGTCAGGGGTGCACAAACATTTTCCCTTGTGCCCCCCTACCTGCTCCCATCACCTGCTCGTGCAACCCTCTTACCTTGGCTCCAGCATCAAATGACGCCACGTGGTCATGTGATGCCGTGTTGCCATGGCTATCGGAGACAAGGTAAAGGAACTTACAGAGGCCTCCCCACCACCCCTCCCCCGAAAATCTATGCTGCGCCTCAACCCCCAGTTTGCACACCCCTGCTCTACCTGCATCACTACATCTGAGACATGCATACTGCTGTTACTAGCACACATCTGTACACACGTACTATTTATGTAATCTGTGTTGCTACGCAGGTGCACCCTATACCATGAAGGCGTACTCTGCTGTGTCAGTCATAAAATAGCCTTCTGTACAAAGTGGTCATTGAAAATAATAGCATGCTTTTTATATATTTTTCTCGATCCTTCTCTGTCCAATATCAAATGAAATATCCAGACAGATCTCTTACAGTTCTTATATTTATTTGAGGCAAAATATTAAATAATCTACAGGTACAGATATACAGACTGAAATTTTAAATTAATTATAGCCTGGCCTTCGGCAGCTATTGCTAATTCTGGGCCTTTACTCTGTCAGTCCTGTTAGAACAGGCAGTGGAAAGGTTAATTCCTTCAGTTGGCCTGTTTGTGAGTTTCAGCTCTGAAGTATTGTAGCAATATTCAGAGGCGGGCCTAAGCAACCTTTGAGCATGTTAATCCAAAGGGTGGATATGGGTTGGAACACCCCTTGATGTGTGTGTGAGCCAATCGGTATCCAGCTTTGAGTTGTAATGATTCAAAGTTAGAGACACTCCCTGAGGATATTCAAATTGAGACATGTCTCCAAAAATAGAGTATGTCAGTTAGTTAGTAGGAGTAGGAGAGAAGAGATTGAAGAGAGGGGACAGAGAATCGTTCTCCCCTCTTGCCCCACTTGGGTAAGGAGGGGGGGAAGTTAAGCTGCCATGAGCAGAAATGCAGAGAGCAAGATCAGGCCTATGATGTTCTGCTGTATGCTGTGTATGCTGCTCTGAATAAAGAACCACAGAAAGAAGCTGCTGTGTGTGTATCACTGTTCATGGTGTGAGGAGAATGGAGTGTCAGTGGGGGTCTCTCCTCTGGAGACGCCAGGGGATCCCTACTGGCTGGAGGCACTGCACCACCCAGAGAGAGCAAGGTAACCTGCCCCACACCACCTCCTGTCCCTGTCCTGGTTCAACACCGCGGAGCCCTCAGCCCTCCTGTTTACCAGCAGGTCACAGCACCCAGACCACTCAGAGTGACCAGAAGGAGTGTACCCCCCAATCTCATGTCGGGTGGGGTACCATAGAAGGGTTACATAATGAACACACAATCCCTGCAAACTCTAACCCCAGGACCCACCACATCATATTGCATATATATTTGTGTCAAAAGGAGTGCAACTGAGCGTGGCCAAATGTATACAATAAAAGACATAAATATCCAATGCTACCTCCAATGTGACAAAATACATAGTAAATACTTCAATGCTAGTATTCTCATGAGTAAGGGTCATTTAGTTAAACCCTTTGGCCAGGTACACAGACTGAATAGATTCCACAAACCAGAGGAGAGGAGGACAAGTACCAGGGAGAGAGGAAGAAATTGACATAGAGTAGTATATCAAAACAAGATAGGATAAATTAATGCAATCTCCAATGGTTATACTCACAAACCAGTGGAGTAATCAGGCATTTCCAAAACTGTGGCAGATAAGGTGACAGTGTCTCACTCGTACCGGTGACCCAGAAAGGAAAAGGCAATGATAGTGCAGATGGTAATAAACTGCCTAGCTAATAAAGCCCACATATGACCCTCTGAATTAGAGGCTTACATCAGATAAAAACAATAAAATCACTGGTAGTGCTATATCTGTGGTTCCCACAATCGCAATGAGTCACGTTTGTACCACCCTCGACGGAGCATCGTCTACCGATGACGTAACTTCCTGGATCCGGTCTGGTCATAGGTAACCAGGAAGATGCTCCTTCTGCACTGGTCCTCTCCTGAGTCTCAGATGGTGTCACGATGACATCAACTTTTATCAACACATTTATATTTCTGGGTACTTGATTGAACAGAACAAGTTGCAAAATAAATTGTGATTTATTTCCTTAATAGACAAACACACGACATCTGCAGAATACACTTAAAATCACACTCACTGGGATCAGGAAACGAAATAAATTGTCCTTGGAACGAAAGAAATGGTCCTTGCTTGCCAGTGCAAGAAATGCAGCCTTGGTTTTAAAAGTCCTGTGGTTATGTGGTTGTTAACCCCTTCACTCCTGGACTGGTTGCTGCTGTACTGGAACAAAGTCTTGCATCTTTACATCATGGATTAAAATTCAGGAATCACACTAGGAAATACCTGGGAGCCACAGTTATAGACTGGCCAAAGCTATCTTTAACATGTGGATCCAATCCCCTCGTGGGAACAAAAAAACCCACGAATAGCCAAGTGACCCACAGTTCCTAAGACTGGTCAAAAGAGCTGTCCAGTGGGCAGGGCACATGGGTCACGTTGACGCCCATGCCACTTAGCATACCTGGGCTACACCCATTTCTTGGGACCACTAAATCTGATTTTTGACCGTATGGGTCACTAGCCTGACATCTGCTGTGCATCAGTATGTCAGTTTTGTGTACATTATGGGTCTGCTGGGTCTTTTCATACTGACACTCTTTTAGACAGGACGATGCTAATCAGCTCGATCTCTTTGAGGCTTGGTCATAAAAATACCGAAGCTCATTCACCCATATCACAGCTGGATGTCCAAGTAATTACTGCTTGGACTTACAAAAAAAATACCTCCTGCCTTACATTTAAGATCTTCTATCATGTGTTGGTTAGAGGGTATGGCAAGCAATGCATCTTGTCTTTTACCCTCGCAGACAGGGAATGGACTGCAAATGGGGAATAAAAATGGCAGAGACAGGGCAACAACAGTAATGCATGGCAAATCAGGTATTAACCCTTTCCTCCCCGTCACAGATGGGTCCATTGTGAACTCATTCAACGTGTTTCTCAGCTGATCTGGATATCGGAATATATCGTGTTTAGGTTTAGATTGGAGGAGTAGCAGGGGCAGGGACTCCTCTTCCTTAATGTTACTTTTATGTCTAAAGCACTTATTCTCATGATCTTTTATTTATATTATCTGTTATTTATTTGATTACCACATGCATTACTACTGTGAAGCTCAATGTACATTAATGGCGCTATATAAATAAAGACATACAATACAATACAATACAGGAGTATATATTTCTTTATATATTTGTCTGTATTCACTTTAACACTTGAATGCGCATTATTTTTTGACACAATTGATTTTTTATTCTCTTCTATTACATGACACGGAGTGTCACTTGCTTGGTTGTTCTCACTTATTGACACATCCATATTTTTTGCATGTGAATCCTGTACTAGGACTCACATTTAATCACGTATCATACTCAAGTTTGAGCGCCACTTCTGATCTCCTGTATACAGACTAACTGGGCAGAACGGAGATTTCTTGGGTGCTCGATATAAATAATTCTGACAAAATAGTTCTAGACAAAAACTAATAAAGAAATCTCCCGATTAGCAGCCAAACTCTACGTAGTTTGTTAGTGCTAGAAATTAAGCAATAATGAAAGAAAACAATCCTTGAATGTTACTTATTAGATGTCAGGGTACGAAGCCTATATCTTGGCCTTGGATGGGTATGTCTGTTTTGTACCATTCTGTGTTCCATACATAATTCACCTGTTCTAACCATTCTACAAGTCAACAGATTGAGCAATTTCCTTATAAAATGGATTCTGACGCATTTGACGAGTCAAAATATATTCTGAATCATAGAAATCTATCTACAGTCATTCATCCTGAAAAAGGTTGAGGGGCCTATTCACTAAACAGTGATAACTGATTTAGAGTATAATAAATGCCCTTATAGCGCAATATTGCCAGTGCTAAGAGTGCAGTATCACACTGCAGAAACACATTGAGGCAATGTGTGTGGCCAGCGTGAGCAAGAGCCTCCTCGGCGCTTAGGTGCTTGCAGAGCAAGCAAATTTTAATTATTTGTCCCCAAGCGCGTCATGTGAGCGGTTCGCCCAATGAGGGCAAAACAGCTCTGTAACATCATGGCCACACACCCCAATAGGGTGAGGAGCCTGAACCCTGTAAGCACCTGTATACTTTACCTGCAACCTGTTTGCAACTACTGGTGTGTTGTTTGAATTTGGTGCCAAATCGACGAACTTTTAGGGGATTTGTAGATAGATTTCTGGGGTTCAAAATTCAAGATCTCTGAAGTTTCCATTTTTAAGGGCTAATTTTGCATGTACTGCGAAACAGCTGAGACAAAGCTTTACAGAATGCAAAAGAGACACATTTGCATGGTACAAGATGGAGTACACTGGAATGAGATAAGAATGCGTCCGGTGCACAGACAGCAGATAAGCAACCTTCGAAAATGATTATATGCCTTATTCTTTGTTCTAGCAGCTGTTTCTTTATACTAACAAGCTATGAAAAGGTTCCTTTGTAGTTAGGGAAAGCTATATCATGCCTTTTGAGGAATAGAATTCTCAGAGCAGAAGAGATACATCTAACAAAAACCCGCTCTCCATTTATAACCTATCTTGCCAGTAATGACTGAAGCTTGTTATTGTTGCAAACTGCCTCAACAATAAATATATTGGAACTGCAAGAAACCTGTGTCAGACAAATTTGTTGGAAACCATACCACAAGGGATCTGTATTTTCACATAGCAAGGCTCTCTTGGTATTTTCAATGATGAAATACAGTATCATTGAATCTGAAGAGGAACATTTATTTTTAGACCACAAGCCCTTCCAGTTTATTCTCAACAAACCCATAGGAAAAGCTTCTGCCACACTACAGAGGATGTTGTTACAAATATACATATACAGCTTGTATATACCTTTGGAAAGACTGGCTGATTGCACATACCCTGGCAATAGCGTTTCAAGAAAACATATACTCAGTCCATACTGCTCCATCGATACTATATAAATGTGTATATGTGTGTGTGGGGGGATGGGGGGGGAGGGGATGTATTTATTTTTTTGTTTAAAGTTGCTAAAACAAAATCACATCTGAAGAGGTGGCTTGAGAGAAACACACAACCTAATATTAAAGTTCAGGCTTATTGGCACATGAGCCAAAATGTATACATTAAAGAAAGATCGCTGATAGTTGACAAAACAGTTATTTATACAGAAAGAGACAGAGACTTTATACAGAACATAAAGGAATACAAAGGTCAAAGGATCAAGCCAAGAGTGGTGATGTACTGGCCAAATATGAACTGAGAATTACATTGTATGGTTGAATCATCTAGACCATGTCAAGAATTGTTGCTGAGTAATCAAAAATAACCAATGTATCCACCTCACACACCACGATTAAAGATTGCTGCAGTTACATGGATAACTCACGGACACCCTCAAAATCCATTTACTGGAAACTTGAATATTTAAAGTTCTTTGGCGCAAAATGATCCGAGATGTTGGAGGACCTCCAACATCTGGGATAATTTTGCCCGAAAGAGAACTTTAAAGATCCAAGTTTCCAGTTAACGGATTTTGAGAGAGTCCATGAGTTGTCCAGACAGCAAGCACTTTATAGAGGTGTAACGGTTCGAGGCCCCTATGTGTATAATCTGCCCCCAGTTACATCTCAGTGTAGTGTGGTGCACCTGCTGGCTCACAGGACTCCTGAGTCTCCCGCTCGTTGGTAGTGGAGATTTCACCATGACAGGCGTATGAGGTAGTGCTGAGTTCTACTAACAGTTGGTACAGCGCCTCCATCCCTTCCAGATCCCCACGATAGCAGGGAGGAGTTTCTGGAAGAGAACTCCTGGGTGCATCTTCTTGCTGAATAACTCCAGTCTCAGACAAGAAGGGTCTCTTTAGCAAGGGCATCTTTAATTGCATGGTACATGGCAGACTGCCCATCATAGCGGCCGACACTTAGCCGCACATCTTGTAGCTGCACTCCATTAGGAAGGTCCCTCCTGACTCTTTAATCAGTCAGGTATATTTCTGCCACCTCTCCCCTAAGGGAGACTACCAGCTGTGCCAGAGCCCTGGACACAGTGGGGTCTGCTTGTCACTCTCTCCAACACTCTGGATCTGATCTGATACTTAACACACTGCAGACAGAACTACTAACTTTAGGAAGTGAGGTGTAATATATAGGCTCCAGAAAGACCCACCTCTGAGTCACTAACAGTGGACACAGAGCATGCTGTCACTTCCTTTGCTACATCTCCCACATCACAGGGGTTGAGGGCAAACCTCCATGATGACTACTGGCAACCCTGCCCTTTTAACAGGAGTTACTGCTCAGAATGAGAGAAATATGTAACACCAATTTACACATAGCTACAGAGGCATTATTGGAGACTTTTTATTTCTCAACACACGTGTATTGTTATTGATTGATATAATGTATTTATATTTTGAGCACTATTACTGATTACAGTGGCGGCCGCCTTTAACCTAAATCGGCTAGATCCGCGGCTCTCGGATAATCTCGGTCAGGTGCGTTTTTTTTTTGTCCGTAGTGAATTGTGTTATTTTAGCGCTCGTGATATTAGCATTTTATTCTCGCTGTCTGCAATACAGCAATGCCGTGTAAAAACTCAGGGTGGCGTTTGCGAGCTGTTGTCTTGGAAGTCTAATACCTTCGCGGTTCAACCTACGTCAGTACACAGTCTGTGTGTGCGCACGCAGTAATTGTAAATTTGCATATTTAAAGTATACATGCATTTGCAGTGCTGTACTGTATAGTATGTCTCATTTGAAAATTATTGAAACGCATAGGCGTGTACAGTACTGTAACAGTGTCACATTTCGGCATATACAGCGCTCTCCCCTCGCTCAGGATAATTAACTGCACTGCAGGGTATTTCAACTTCTTATCTTCTCTACAATGCAGTACATCTCTCCCACATCATTCCTTTGAACGTGTGTCTGGTTTCAATCACATTCCTGCTTGACAGCAGGTGATTACTGCGCATGCGCCTGTAACTTCGCCCACCACTGCTTGCTTGAGTGAGTGACCAAAAAAAAAAATTATTATAAATTTTTAATTGTCATTTTCTCCACAAGCCTGCAAAAACAATCTTGATATTACGATATTCAATCTTTGCTGTAGCTTTTGACTGCGACCCTGTGCGTTTGACTGCACATGGTTGATTTGTGTGCTTTTTATGTACTGTATTTGGGGGTGAAGGGATCAAATTATTATGATGAACTGCCTTTTGAAATTACTGTACTGTATGTAATTTCTTTGAACTGCTGCACAGCTAATCCTTCATGCAACCCCCTCCTCCACGCACACACAAGGCTCGCTCAAGGTTTTGAAACTCTTATCGACAGACACCCCCCAGAGTCATTAATTTTCTGAAGCTAGGTCATTGTGTTTTTAATCCGTCCCTAGCCGAGCATCAATCACCTCACTGCGCCTGCGTGTAATCCTCTTTGAGATGGGAGCTAGCTGATTACTGCGCATGACTCACCCAACCCCCCCCACCCTTTGAGGCTTTGTTTACGGTAACGCTTTGGAAAATCCCTTCTCGAATTTGAAATGTAAATCTGATTTGCACAGCATTGTGAGAATTGAGAGTTAAAAAAAACATTAACTGATTCATGTTGTTTTGTCATTCATTCTTTTTTCTTTGGTGTACTGTAGGTGTGGGGGGGGGGAGGGGTTGTCAATGATTATGATTAGCAGGAATGTAAATAAATATTTATTTTATTTTATCAGGAACAAAAAAATACAAATATAAAAATAATCATGAATAATACATAATGCAGTCTTTATTAAGTTCTTCTGGCAGATTGAAATTGGATAAACATTTATAAAACATTTATAAAACATGGATAAACATGAATAATGCACATTTATAATAATATTATTTAATAATATATCATTTATAATATATATATATATAGCAGGCCTGCACAACTCGTAAAGTGAGAAGGGCCGAACTGCTCCAAGGGAAAAAAAATTGGGCCGCACGGGTAAAATAATCACCATCATCATCATCTCTCCTCCAGCACCTCATCATCATCATATCTCCCCCAGCACCCCTCATCATCATCCTCATATCTCCCCAAGAACCCCTCACTATCCACCTTTGCGATACTCCCCATCTCTCTCTCATAACCCCATCTCTCCCCCTCACCCACACACAATACTCCCCCTCCACATCAAACACACAATGACCCCCTGCACAGCGCACACATCACACCCCCCCTTCACCTCACATCCCTCTCCCCCTTGCACCTCACATCGCTCTCCCCCCTGCACCTTACATCACTCTCCCCTCTTGCACCTCAAATCACCCCCCTTGCACCTCACATCACTCTCCCTCCTTGCACCTCAAATCACCCACCCTTGTACCTCAAATCACCCCCTATGCACCTCAAATCACCCACCCTTGTACATCAAATCACCCCCCATACACCTCAAATCACCCCCCATACACCTCAAATCACCCCCCTTGCACCACAAATCACCCCCCCTGCACCTCAAATCACCCCTCCTGCACCTCAAATCACTCCCCCTTGTACCTCAAATCACCCCCCATGCACCTCAAATCACACCCCATTCACCTCCAATGAACCTCCCCTGCACCTCAAATTACCCCCCTTGCACCTCAAATCACCCCCCCTGCACCTCAAATCACCCCCCCCTGCACCTCAAATCACCCCTTGCCCCTCAAATCACCCCCCCCTGCACCTCAAATCACCCTTGCCCCTCAAATCACCCCCCATGCACCTCAAATCACCCACCCTTGCACCTCCAATGACCCCCCTGCCCCTCCATCACCCTCCCCCTGCATCTCACATCACCCTACCCCCCTGCACCTCCCATCACCCTCCCCCCTGCACCTTCCATCACCCATTACCCTCTCCCCCCATGCACCTCACATCACCCACAGGGCCGTCAACAGAAATCATGGGGCCCAGGACAAATGAAAGGAGCAGGGCCCCCCCCCCGAACCATAGCGCACCTACCACGAAAAAAATATCTTTTTAGTGCGCAACTTTTACTTAACTGTTTTCTTATTGTGATACAGAAAAAAACATTACAATCAACCTGTTTATTTTTATATTTTCAACAAAAGACATGTGACTGCCTGCCTGGGTGGGTGAGTGAGTGGGTGAGTGAGTGGGTGGGTGAATGACAGTGACTGGGTGGGTGA